>NC_081558.1:37176786-37339217 GCF_022355385.1 Mustela nigripes | reverse complement strand
TATATATTTAAGTAATTAAAGACTGAAGAATGAACAGGCATGCAGGATGTCTTTGCCATCCTCTTAAGGGCGCTGAGGACTGATGCAGGAGCGTGTACCAATCACCACTATCTAAGGCTCCAGCTTCTTTCTTCTTCAAAGCAAGAGTTAAGATATTAAAATATTTTTAAAATATTTTATTTATTTATTTGACAGAGATCACAAGTGGGCAGAGAGGCAGGCAGAGAGAGAGGAAGGGAAGCAGGCTCCCCGCTGAGCAGAGAGCCCTATGCGGGGCTCGATCCCAGGACCCTGAGATCATGACCTGAGCCGAAGGCAGAGACTTAACCCACTGAGCCACCCAGGCGCCCCGAGATATTAAAATATTTTTAAAGTAACATCATATTTGGCCATTTAAAATGGCTTCCTCAGACCACCTGAAATGCTAAGGAAGGTGAATCCATCCTTCCCAAGGTTCCCTCTCTGAAAGAGTTATCAGGGCATCAACAACTGGAAGAACCACCTAAATCCTTTCCAGTCCACAGAGAAGCTAGGAAAGGAGACAAAGATAAGATGAAAGGGATGGATATTTTGTCAGCTAAACCTTCTAATCTATTCATGTAAATTTAATACTTGTATTCCAAAAACTGAGCTGAAGGTAGGGATAGACTGCTTCTGTGGACAATCAGGCTATGGTAGAAGGTGGTATGGAAGTCCACAGAGTGAAGTATGGTTTGTACAAGATGAGCTAGAGCCCCAGAAAAGTGGTTTCTATATAAATGAATGAATAGTTGCTATATCTCTCCTACAAATACAAACAGAACCATTTTTCATTCAGAGACAACACAGTGTGGTGGTACGGTATAGAGAACACACACACACACACACACACTGTGTTGATCTCATAGTTTTACCTAGGGCAAGTCATTTAATTTCTGAGTCTCAAAATTTGCATCTGTAAAATGGGGGCATGAATATTACCTGTTTGATAATTAATGTAATGATGAAATGAGGTAATGTACAAAAAATACTTAGCGGAGTGCCTAAAAACAATCACACTCAACCAAAATTCTGCAAGGAACAGAGATTTGATTTCAGAACACTGTAAGGAATGAGAAGTCAGCCTTTGGAGCCTCAAAAACTTCTAAAAGTTATTATTTAGAGGCAACAGTGAAGGTGCTTTTGAAAATTGATTTTTTTTTAATTAATCTTTTTTTTTAAAAGATTTTATTTATTTATTTGACAGAGAGAGAGATCACAAGTAGGCAGAGAGGCAGGCAGAGAGAGGGGAAGGGAAGCAGGCTCCCTGCTGAACAGAGAGCCCGATGTGGGGCTCGATCCCAGGACCCTGGGATCATGACCTGGGCTGAAGGCAGAGGCTTTAACCCACTGAGCCACCCAGGTGCCCCTGAAAATTGATATTTGAAGAGGTTATACAGACTAAATATTCATAAGCTCAGGAAATATTTATGAATAATATATTTGTGATTTTTGTAAATAGTATATTCATAATGAATAATCAAAAACTAAGATGTTAATAATCTGTAACTTTTGATAGTGGACAACTTACTGCCTTTACAAATGGTTGTCTTAGCTATAGGGAAATATTCTAGCCCAAGGAATGCTCTGCTTTGATTCAGTATGTCAATTATGTTTTTAACTTGTATTTTTACTATATAAATATGCCCAGAAGTTAAGCAGGAAATCATGTATTTAAATAAGCAAAACTCTAACTAATAGAACCTCTTTGTGTTCAACAGATCACCTTATGATAAATTTGTTTTACTAGTCAAATTTCCTAAAGTTCTAAAACATCTCAGTACTGACTCTTATTCTAATGACATCCTGTTTTGGTTATGCTGAGCAAACAGGATTTAAAATGAGAAAAATAATATTTGCACATAAATCCTTCCTGTCTGTTGATTAAATCCAATCAATCATAATAAACTCAATACATATTAGTGTTCTGTACCTAATTTACACCCTAGGGAGTCTTTCCTATAATCAAAGTGTATATTTATGTGGATAGTAAAATGCTAAAATAACCAATATTTTAAATTAATGGCCTGTGTAATTTCAAGTAATACTGCCATAAACTAATAAAAAGGAAAAAAATTTAATCTTTGCTTTAAAACATTAAGTCATGTGTCCTTAAAAAAAAAAAAGAAGAAGAAAGAAAGAAAGAAAAAGAAATAGTGCCAACAAAGCTACCTAATTTTAACATCTAGTAAGTATTAATTACCTGCCAGATATTACAGGCAAGGATGGCAAAGCAGATGTAGAGAATAATAACCATTCCTATTCAGGATTTTCTAGCCTCTACTATCAAACAACATTGTTTCATTTTTAAGAGATGTGGATGAAATCATGAAAGGAAAAAAAAAAAAGGAAAACTCAAAATATTCTCATTAAAACTCATTCCTTCTAGCAGTTAGGGGCCATGGGAATAAGCCCCAAGTGAAAAACATTATGCATCTGGGACACTTACTGTGGGCATCAGGGTGAAAATACTTCTCTCACCAAACAAAACCTGGATATGGCCAAGGATACGGCCCCATACACAAGCCAGACAACACTGAGGATCCCAGCCCCAAAAAGCACCAATGAGCTGCCTGAGTTACCGCCAATATCGACCTTCCCACCAATCAGGAGGAGGCACTTTTTTTTTTTTAATGCCTCTACCTTATTAGCATAGTGGACCAGACCCAAGCGGGAACCTACGGGAGAGAGAACTTTCTATATAGCAGCAGGGCCTCCCCTGTGTTCTGGGAGGCTGCCCTGATCATTCTGGCTGATGCTGTTTCCCTTCCACTTGAGCTATAGCCCCACTAAAGCTTTGCTTGTGCCTTTGACTTTTGGATCTGGTCTCCTTTCCATGGATGGGAGGTCCAGGAACTCAACTCCGTTAACAATTCAACAAATACTTTCTGAGCACCTACTATGTCCCAGACACTGTTTGATATACTTGATATAAATCAGTACTACCAGGGACCTTAGAACCTGGACAGAGAAATGCTCAAATCATTTATTAATTTACATAGACAATTTGAAAATTGTGTGGCTTTGCAATCTTTAAGCACTATCCACAGTGATACTCCCATTAACAAGGATGTTTGCTTTCTAATACTGGATCAAAGATCAATGTATTTTCATTGACAAGTGTGGCAGGCAGGGAATTTGAATATTTGGGGAAAATGACATCCTGTCTCTCTCTATCTCACTTTTTAAAAAGTTGGGGGGTTGGTGGACAGAATACAGAATTCATCATATTGTCACAATGATAACTGCACCTTGTATTTGCATATCACACCTTATGTTTATCTAATCTTTTTTTTTTTTTAATTTAAATAAAGACACTGAGGGACACTTAGTGAGGTGAGTAGCTTGCCCAAAGTCAAGATGTTAATAAGTGGTAGATCTGAGGTTTGAAACTCCAGAGCCCACATGCCTTTTTTTATGCTTCTGTGTTCCAAATTTACCTGAGGCACCCAACAATCACAGAAGCAAACTAAGTCTATAATTAGCACTGTGCACTACAGACATCTCTTTCGTAGTCTATGCCCCACATCCCACACTAGATTCTGAATTCCATGAAGGCATAAACCATGTGTTTAGTTCACCTCTTCTCTCTTGAACCAGGCACCTTTCCAGATCCAGAGAAGGAGCCCAATAACTATTTGTCAATGGGCTAAGTGATTAATTAATTGACCATGGTGCTTTTTCTGACCACTTCTGACTATGATTTACCTTAAAAAAAAAGGAATGGCGCGTGCTTCCCTGCTTATTTATGCCAAGCATGAATTAAATTAATGGCATTTGCAAGAAGGAAACATAAACACACAATTTTTGTCCTCAAGTTACTTTAGTTGGAAAAGAGAGTGAGAAAATGTGGGATATCAGCACAATTTATACTTGTTAATGGAGGAAGAAGTAAGGAAGTGCTTGGAAAAGTATTATTTGAAAAGGCTTTTTAGGGGAAACAAGGCCTTTTGGAAATGAGGAAAATGATGAAGTTCCGTTGGCAAAGATGGTAAATCTTAAGCCGTCTGCCAGTGTGGGACACAGATGATCTTAAATCCAGACGCACAGACTCCACAATAAATAACCCTGGAATTACACAGTGAGAAGGCCATTCAAATTTCTTTCATCCCAGGAAAAGTCTCTGTTTGATGTCTTCCATCTCTCAACACTTGCCCTTTGTAACCAAAAAAGCTCGGACCTCAGGCTCAGGCACTTCCAGAAAACACACCTTATAAGAATCTGACAGTTTTCTTCTAGTTTCGTTTCATTTATTTTACGTGTACTTCCACTTGTGATTTCCATTATATCCTTTCTTGAAAATACAGTCCTAATTTTTTAAGCCCCCACAGAGTCAAGGGGGGTAAAAGTCATGAAGTTTGCTTGAGAATGGCTGAAATTTGGGAAATGCTGGTCGAAAGAAATGAAGACTGTGCCAGGATCCTTCCGAGGAAACAAGATTAAACACAACCAAGAGATAGGGGCCTACTCCGTGGCAGTAGGAAGCTCCCAGCTACAAAGAGTTGTAGTGTGATCAAGAAAATCATCCAGGGTTCAGAAAACAGAGTAAGGGGGCCTAGCCCTCATCGCTCACCTAACTGTGGAAAATGAGCATGACTCTCAGATATGATTCCATACTGGAAGAGTGGGGATCTGGCCAGGCAGGATGGAGAATATCACACTGCCAGGCATGGCAAGTGACATGCCATGTTTGTTGACTGTGCCTGTAAACGAGCCCTCCATCCAGGAGTGGGGAAAGGCAAGGCTGTTAGAGCACAATGTCAGGCATGCTTGATGTTGATGTTTCAATGTATAACGACTTCTCCTCTCTCCTCTCTCGCTGTGAAGGTCATTTCTACCTGTGTTACCTCCTAGGGCACAAATATAACTTGTAGTCTACTTTTATTTTGGTCTGTTTTTGTTTTTTTTCGCCTAATTTCATAATGAAGTACCAAGAGATTTTTAGTACAGCTTTCCCCCCCCAGCTGTATAATACTTTCACACACTAGATGGAGCCAACTTTATAATGCTTTGGGATTCATGGACAGGTTTGTGTTGCACTTGAAAAAAAAATCCATGCACAAAGTTATGGGAGAGCTGTGTACACCGAAATATATTTTAATTTCAATTTTTCAGATTTTAATTTAGAAAAATGAAAGGTTCCATCATCTTTACCAATGTGAATATTTTTCATCACTCCTAGGCCCAAATCAGTATCAAACTATCAATAATGCTATAAAATGTATACTTAAAATATGTGCATCTTACAGTTTATTGGCACTTTTAACTCTGATTTTTTAACATGTACTTAATATATATTTTTTTAATGACAGTAAATCTCAAGAATTACATGCTTACATGCTTTTTTGTTTGCTTGGGGAGAAATGGAATCAATTCGTAAATGCAGTAAGCGTGATTTGCTCATCAGGCCCATAAAAACTACCTTGAAGGGGGGAGGGATTAGGGCAAAGAGAGATGCAGCTAGACAGAAAGTAGACTTATGGTCCATGAGAATACAGAAAATAGTCATCAGCACTTATAAGAGGAAAAGGCCCATCTCCAGGACCCGGAAAGGTCCGCTACCAAAAGACAAGAACATACCACTGTCCACAGCCACCTGGGGCTGGTGTGGGGCAGCAGGAAAGGAAGGAAGGTTACACAATGGCTCTCTCCTGTCAGTCACAGAAACTCAATGCCTCTTCACTGAATCCTAACACTTCAGAGCAGTGGTTCTCAACTGGGGGTGATTTTGTCTCCAGGGAACACTTGACAATGTCTGGAGACACCTTCAGCTGTTACAGATGGAGAGGCAGGTCCTACTGGCATCAAGTAAGCAGAGGTCAGAGATGCTACTAAATATCAGATAAAGGACAGTTAAAGTATGATGAAAAGCAAGAATGTGATTAGCCTGAAATTCAGGGTGGCAGTTAGCTGGGTAGGAGTTAAAGGGAAGGATGTGACCAAAGATGAGACTTTTAAATATTCTGCGTCTGTAGATACAGTGGGTACATGTTTGTTCATTTTATTGTTCTTTATAAGCCAATAGGTTTTAGACATATTTAACAACTTTAAAAAAATTACAGAGTCTGAAGTGTAAGGGAAGGGAAGAAAGAGGGACAGCAAGCATAGGTCACTCATTAAGGGTAACAGTGAACTTTGACATGACTGGCTAACATACCACCAGGTCAGAGATGTCTTTTACTCTTTGCCCCCTTAACCTTCGACTGTCCGGTTACTTATCACATCTTTCCCATCAACCACCAAATTGCATCTTCTCTGCCCTCAAGGTTATTCCTCCATGATTCAGCTCTGGCCTGGACTGCTAACCTGTTCACTCTAACTGCCCTCAATATATTCTATGCTACTACTATTGAGAGTGCTTCCTAAAGCATGGCTTGCTGTTTTCATACAGCTATTTTAATGAAATTGATGTGTCGTCAACACAGAATAAGTGAATTTCAGGTTTCTTTTTGAGACTGACAATCAAGGCCCGCTTACCTCTCCAGTCTCAACTATTGTAAGTATTCCAAGCACTACAAACAACATATTCACTCCCTCATCCTAGCTACATGCTCTTGCTTGGGTTGTTCCTCTTGCCTAGAGCACCCTTCATGTGCCCGTAATCTCTTTCTATGAAAAATCATATACAGTCCTCAATAAAATGAAATAGAGATGCATTACCAAACACTGGCAAGAAATGGAGCAAGGAGAACATCCGGATGTTGTTGCTGAGGGCATAAACTGGTACAAAGACTTTAGACAATTTTTTATATGCACCTCTATGTGTACTTCAGCATTACTCACAATAGCCAAAATATGGAAGCAACCTAAATGTCCACTAAATGAATAAAGAAGGATGAGAACACACACACACACACACACACACACACACACACACACACATTTATACAAACACACATGCACAACAGAGTATTACTCAGCCATAAGAAATGGATGAGATCCTGAGGGTTGTTGGGAGTAGGGGGATTAGGGATAGGGTCGTTGGGTTATGGACACTGGGGAAGGTATGTGCTATGGTGAGTGCTGTGAAATGTGTAAGCCTGATGATTCACAGACCTATACCTTGGAGCAAACAATACATTATATGTTAATAAAAATAATTTAAAAAAAAGAAATGGATAAGATCATACCATTTGCACATATACGGATGGACCTAGAAGGTATTATCCTAAGTGAAGTAAGTCAGTTGAGGGACACATGGGTGGCTCAGCTGGTTAAGCATCTGCCTTTGGCTCAGGGTCCTGGGATGGAGCAGCACCTGGGGCTCCCTGCTCAGGGAGGAGTCTGCTTCTCCCTCTCCCTCTGCCACACCCCCTGCTTGTGCATGCTCTCCCCCAGACCCATGAAATAAATAAAATCTCTTAAAAAAGGAGAAGTCAACTGAGAAAAACAAATAACACATTTCACTCATATGTGGAATCTAAAAAATAATAATAATAATAATAAAGAAAAAAGCAGAATCAAAAAATACAAATACAAAAAATATAAATGACCA
Organism: Mustela nigripes; assembly: GCF_022355385.1. NCBI lineage: Eukaryota > Metazoa > Chordata > Mammalia > Carnivora > Mustelidae > Mustela > Mustela nigripes. Next base: position 37,331,704 of record NC_081558.1, on the reverse strand, counting down.
TTTCCAATGGGGATAGCAGTGGGGAGGGTACACAAATGAGTGAAGGGGGGTGGGAGATACAGGATTCGTACCTGTACTGAATACCAGTTATGAATAAATCACAGAACTAAAAGGCACAGCACAGGGAATATAGTCACTGGCATGGTGATAGCATTGTATGTTTGGATGGTGGCTACGCTGGTAGCAAGTATAGCAAAAGGTATAGAGAAGCTAAATCAGTAGGTCATACATCTGAAACTAACGTAATATTGTATGTCAAATATACTCAAAAAATTTGGAAAAGACAAGTGAACATATGCATACCTTACAACCTAATAATTCCAAAACCTTTGGGTACATATCAAACAGAAATGGGTGTGTGCATTCACCAAAACTATATGACAATAACGTGCATGACAGCACTGCTCATGATAATGCAAAACTGTAGGCAACTTAAACACCCATCAACAGAAGAGATAAATAGTGACGTATTTTTATAAGGGAATATTCCATGGGAATGAACTGCCACATACAAAAGAGATGACACTCACAAAAATGCTGAGCAAAAGTATACAGACATGAGAGTACACACTGTATGATTCCAATTGCATAAAGTTAAATGACACATAGACGTTATTAATCGATGGTGTTAGAAGTCAGGATAGTGATTATTTGGGGGGAAAGGCTGCCTACCAGAAGGTACAAGAGCGCTAATAATGGTCTCATAGACTGGGTATTGATGACTTGGTGGAAACTGATCAAGCAGTACACATATAACTTGTATACTTTATTGTAGAAATAGTATACTTCAATTAAAGGTTTGTTAAAAAAAAACATTTCAAAACTCTACCCATTTTTCAAGATTACTCCTTAAAAAACCTCCTAGACTTTTTAAAAAATAAGCATCCATGATCCCAATTAGATATACCTTCTACCTAAATTCCCATATGATAATTACAACCCTAAAGTCATCTTAGAGTTTTTTGCACCTGTTTATCAATGTCCAATTGTTACACTACCAGACAAGTATTCCCTTTATGGTTTCCCATAAAATATTGCATTACAGTAGCTCATCAATATTATTTATGAGATGTGAGTGACATGCATTACCCCTTTCAAAGCAAGTCCACACTTCTGAGTGTTGGGCAAATGCTGGCATTCCCTTTTTGAAATTATTTGGTTTGTATTTTCTTATACTAAAATTCATCTTTTTGGTGTACAGTTCTGCAAGGTCTGAAATTACAGATTACTATAACCACCACCACAACCAAGATACAGAACTTCTACTACCTCAAAACACTTCCCCGAGATGCCCTCTGGAGTCAAAATATCACGCACCCCCAACTCCCAGAAAGCACCTATTTTTGTTCCTACAATTTTGTCCTATCCAGAATGCCATATAAATGGGACCGAATGCCTGGCTTCTGAGTCCAGCTCCTTTCCCTTACGCAAGTACATCTGAGAGCTTCCGTGTTTTTGCAGGTGTCAGCAGCTCCTTCCTGTTCGTTGCTACTTAGCATTCCACTGGATGGTAGACCCATGGCTTGTAATCCTTCCACCAGGAAAGGACATTTGGGCTGTGTCCAGTTTTTGGTGATTATAAAGAAAGCTGCGATCCACTTTAAGGATTTTATTTTTAGTAGCTACTTGGAAGCAACTCATTCAAGGTCACACTGTTACCAGTGATAAAGAGAAATAATATAAACTTTTTTTTAAGTGGGAAAAGTAGGAGTCGACAGTATTTTCCCTTATGGCAACTCATCCAGCTCACAATATATTTTCTGTAAAGAGATTTCGAGCTATCTTTTCTATATTTAGCCCACATTAATGGGCCAGAGTTTGTAAGTAACCCACTAAAGCACTTTTCTAAGGGCAGCTTCTTGCCAATGTGACCCGATGGCCGTACTATTAGAAATAATGTGTATGTCTTGATCTACGCGCAGCTATTCATCAGTGTTATGTAAATAAGCGAGTATGCCCTGCTGCCTTCTGTCTTTCATCTGACCTACTGGACTCTCCTGCGATGCATAGAGGGGACAGCAAGCGACAGCCTTGGTACTCCGGAGCTCCAAAAACATGTGAGCAAAAGGCCTACTTCGACGATTATGGAGAGGGGTGGCTACAACTGCATTTTTTTTCTGTTGATTTCAACACAAAAAGCATATGTCCAAATCCTCAGGGGCAGAGTGGCCACATCACAAAATTTCCATTAGCTGGCATTCTGAGGGAGGCTCCGTCGGAGAGGAGCCTAAGCCACTGCACAGCCAAGGTTGAGGCCGTGGGGAAAGGGTTATATCCAAGAACATTTCTGGGAGGTGTCTGAGCTGCAACTGCCACCGTGGCCAGAGGAGTCATCTTGGTTTGAGCCTTTAAAACTCAAAAGCAGCATGGGAACTCTTTTTGTAGTACCCCATGACGGTCACTAGGAGAATCATAAGAACCTTGTCCTTCAGCCCTTTTCCAGTGCTCTTAAGTCAGAATAGCAGCTAATTATGGAAGGTATGCTATGTACTCTTACACTAAGCATTTCCACGCAGTACCTTATTTTAATCCCCAGTGAAACCCTCTCGCTTAAACACTATTAGTATGTCCCTTTCACCAATGAGGAGAATAAGGCTCTGAAAGATATTAGCACTTGCTGAAGGAATTTCATTCACGGCAATCTGAATCTGATCACATGTTCTGAACCCAGATGTTCTAGCACCCCAGAGCCCGACCAGTAAATACATTCATTCATTCACAAACTCAAAACATCTATTATTATATCCATCCAAGGAAATAAATATGAGTAAGATATGCTTCTCCCCTCCAGTTGTTCATTACTTGGGAGAGGGTGCAGAAACCTATAAACAATAATACCTTAACCTTTTTGGTCAACTCCTTTTCTGAGACTCACATGAAAACCGCGGGCTCTCCAGAAAAAAAATCACACAGGCGGACAAAAGTCCACCAAATCCTTGAGCCACAACCTAAGATTCCCTGGAATACTTACATAGCAGACTGTTCACTGAAAAGGGTGTTGGTTAAGCTAGAAGCAAAATGTTATGTGAACTCAAAGGAGAAAGCCAGGGCACTGGAGTCCTGAAGACGGAGAGGAATTTACCAGACAAGAACGGAAGGAAGGAAGGGAGAAAAAGAAGGAGGGAGGGAGGAAAGAAGGGGGCTTCTGTGGAGAGGTCCTTGCTTCAGAAAGCCTAGGGCCAGGGAAAAGATCCAAAGACTCCTGAAAGAGGAGGGAAGCAGGGGAATGAGCAGCAGGATACTGAAACAATCCAGGCAAGTTTCCTCTTTCTAGAAACAGTGTGGTGAGAATAAGCTGTGAGCCCAGGCTCTGAGGTCAGGAAAAACTGGGGTCAGAAATGACTGGGTTCAAATCCAAGGTCATTCCTGTCTCACTTTAGTTGTGTACCCAGGGGAAAAGTATTATGACCCCCTCTGAGCTTCAGTTTTTCCTTTTCTGTAAAATGGGGATAAGGAGAGCCCCAACATCACAGGCTACTGTGAGATAACCCATGGAAAAAAGCATGACAGGCACTTGGCACAAAACCTGAAATGGTGCAAGCATTCAATACATTGTAGCAGCTATTATTACCAACCTTGTCATCACCGCGGGCCTGATGCTAACAGGGCCCCACAGAAGAAGCTCCTCCATAACAGCAACAGAGCTGAACTCCTCCTATGTGTTTGGGTCAGCCTACTACATTCTTACATACATGAGGTGCTACAGAAGGTCCTCTGCTCCCCAAAACTCTCAGTTCCAAAAGCCACCTCTCAAAATGCTCTCTTTACACACTCACACCTGATTTCTTACTCTTATTGATCACATCAAGACATGAGAGGCATATTCTAGAGAAGATGGTAAAAAACAAAACAAAACAAAACAAAACACAGAAATTATGATGACTGTTGGAATACCTCTGGTGGGCTTGTTTTATATTTGTCACATCATCTGTGTCTGCTCTTTTCTTAAGTGAGATTAGAGGTCATTATCAACAGCTAAAGAGATGTTCCATGCTGTTGTCATTACTACCGTGTCCATAACAAAAGTCTGAGAGCATATATTCTTGCAAAGTCCTTCTGCACCAGTTCATCTATGTCACTATTCCTGGCATGGCATTACTATGCAAAAAGAAGAAAATGGTACAAATAGTCTACTCAGTTCTTAGTCACCATGTGTTCAGTAATATTTTATCTTAAATTCTTCATGTGGTCTAGGAGCTAACATAAAAGTAATATACTGGAATCCGTCCATGAGTGCTCGAGGAAATGTAGAGACTATTTTGTTGTGATTCCTCAGCCATGGTAATAGACAGAACATTCATGAAACCCTTGCTCTTAAAAATGTTCCATGGCCAGCCAATATTTGCCATAGTGATACTGCCATATAGTCAGCACTGGAAAAATAAAGTCATGAGAAACACAACCATTCCCATCTTCCTCCCAGAAAGCTGGCCAGGATATCTGCTTCTCTCTCGGCCGTCTAGGCTGACAGCATCCACAAAAGTCAGAATGTTCTCTCACTTTAAAACACACAAATCAAAGGAAAACATAGGGATTCCAACGATCCTTCCAGAACCCAACAGACCATTACAAAGTCACCAAGCTTCCTTTCAGCTTTAAATCTGTTCTCCTGCAAAAGCACTAATGTACATGAGTTCATTCCATCAAAAACAGAAATAAGCACTAGAAAACCCAATTGTCCTAGAGCAAGCAGAAGAACGTGTTCATGAAGGGGACAGAAGGGAGGAATCAAGGCCGAAGAGAAGAGAGTATTTCTAGCACATCATTAAACAGAACGTGACAGGAAGAGCTTATAGGCTGCAAAGCTAGTGGAATGCGATTCTGACGAAAATACCCAGGTCTTACCAGCATCAAAAGAAGATTCACGTTATAAGGAAGGGGTTCCCAAACGGCTTCCAGAAAATCTGATAAGTTCTTAAGAAACTGAACCAAAGCACTGTTTGAAGCATGCACAAGAAAACAAGGGAAGTGTGGGTGATGAAAGAGTCCTTTCTCTCCATCCAAAACCTGTCAGATGTGAACAGAACTTTTACCACAGAGAACACCAGCAGTGACCAATGCCACCAGCACGGTCCACTTAGCCCCAGTGCATTCTCTTCATGCTTCTCTTGCCTACGTTGCTAGGTATACTTTCCTGTGAGCAGCACATTCTGGGGGTTAGGGACACAACCCCTGGACTCAAACTACCAGGCTGGACCACTTCCTGGCTCTCCGGTTCTATTCATCTACAAATGGACTAAGTAACTAAATGAGTTAAAGCAAGTAAGACATTAGCACTTGACACCGTTGTAGTCTTTCTGATCTTCTCTAGCTCCGGTATCTTTCTTGGGAAGCAAATAGAAGGTACAATATCCTTCCAATGTGACTCCCACTGGGTTATAAAAGAGTTGAAAATATATGCTGGCTTTAATTTTATTCACTCTTTAACAGATATTTATTAAGCTCCCATTATGAACCCACAGGTACTACACTAGGAGTTGGGAGATAGCATGAACACCGGATATGAAAGCAAAGAGCCAGTCCCTGCCCTCTGTCTACCTCCCAGTGCATGCAGGGTCCAGGAACAATTTTTAGTAGAATTTAAGGAACTGGCCCCTTATTGATTAGGCTTATTCCTTTCAAAGGAAAACATCAAAGAATCCCTGGTCCCTTTCCTGGGTCCTAATAGTCCCCAATTATACTCTGTAGATGTGCCTTGTTAAGCATAGAGAATACAGACTCACCATTTAAGAAAAATTCCTTGTACACATGCTTCCCAGCTGGTCGTGTCACTAATGTATGGGACTGTGAAATATATACTTAGCTAAGAGCCTGCTTTGGAAATGCTTTATATGCTCTTAAAACCATTTATGTGTCCATCTTTAATTGGACATATATTTACCAAGAGCCAAAGACCAGATGTGACCTTGGGTAGAGACTGGAGAGAAAGGCATGATCTTTCTCTTCTGTAGCATCTTAGCATTGCAGAAATGAGCTCACAGACGTCCAGAGAGCAAAACAACTAACCCTAATTCCCACCATTAAAGAGACCCAGCCCTGAAATAAAAGTCATGTCTAATGCCAAATCCAAGCGTGTTCCCTTCTCAGGGATTCTGCTCTTGCTACTGTCCCCACAGCCCACGATGCTCTTCCCCAGACAGCTGTGTGGCTCGCTCGACTCACCTCTCAACTCACAAGGAACCTCAGAGGTGAGGTCCAACCTATCAGGCACAAATTAAATAGGAACCCCTCCCAGTGTTATTCTTCTTCACAGCGCTTACCACAGCTTAGCAGAAGGTCAAGTCCAATCGGGCACATATTTTTGTCTGTTTTATTCCTGTGCTCTTCGTCCACAGGAACAGCACCTGGCCCAGAGTCAATGCTCCATAAATACTGTGGTATGAATGAGCCCCGGGTGCTTTTATCTACAGCTCTTTGTGATACTCCTGCTGAGGAAACTCACAACCCTGAGACGGGGGGAGGAAGGGCAGCAAGAATCCAACTCAGGAAATGTGAGTGCTATGCAAACAGCTGATGGCTGGGAAGCACGTGGCATGCGACGACAGCAGGGAGAAAATGTGCCGAAATATGAGATATACTTAAGCACCATAATGAGTTGGAGCGGTGCCTCACTGGGCCACTAAATAACAACAGGTTTCAGATGAAGGAGTTGGAGAAATTCAGGGTGATGGCCTTCTGCCTTAATGTCGTCGAGGTGACAGAGGTGGATGGAGACAGTGAACAAGACACAAACCCATCCAAGGGCAAATGTTCGCTCATTCCTGTGGGATCTTCAGACTTCTCAAAGGAATATGGGAATTGTGAATTATATGTGAAAATAAACGTTTCCACATTAATTCAGAGTTGTGTTCAACACTACTTGGGCCAGCCTAACATCTAGCATCAAGATTCAGACCAGTGGCACACCTACTGTGTACTCCAGCCACTTCCCCAGGACCCACAGTAGTGCCACATGTAGGACATGAAATGATGCCTTCTCATGGTCTTTGCAATTGGCCAAAAACCTCCAAGCAGGTTCGTGGCATCCTAATCCTCCTTCTTAGAACTGAATGAACAACTATTCTCACAGTTAGCTTTGCAGTTCTTAAATGCAAGATCATGGGAACTCAACCCATCTTTGGTACAAAACAATGTTTCTCGGGATCTCTCTGAAGATTCACAAGCAAACAAATGTCAAATAATTATGGAGCTTTGAAGGGTACTAGCACCAGGTAGGCACTAAAATAAGCCAGGGAAAGAACTGATAGCATTTTAAACTCCTGTTAGATAAAAAGTTAAAAATAGGAGAGTGGCTTTTCTCTCTTCCCATTATTTTATTTTTTATCTGTTTATTCCCAAAAGGACTTAGAACTTCTTATGTAAAAGCACACAATATGAAGACAAAACAACAACAGAAAATTAATGTGTGTGGGTGAAGGAAGGATAATTCAAGAGAAAAAATGTGACTTAGTATACAAAATACAAGTAAGAGTCGGCATGTTTTTTAGAGGTGGGTCACAAATCACTTTCTAAGCTGGGGACAGAGAGTCTAATGTCTACAGGGGCCAACCAGTTAGAATAAAAGAATAAAACAAACTGAGTGTCTGTTTTATTTTAAGGAAAACGGCATTATATTACTAGCTCCCAAGGTTGCCATGGAGACATGTGAGCCCAGTGTTACCAGATCTGATTTTTCAATAGATGCTGGAAATTCAAACATACTTGTGTGAAGTCTTCCCATTTTCCAATGTTGGTGAGCTAGTTTTTCTTTTGGCTAAAAAAAAATATGTGTGAGTTAAAGAAAACAGGCCTGTGACCATAAAGAGGAAGAAGACATGATCAGTTACATGACTAACTATATCCATAAACTAACCCAAAGCTGCAAAGAAGTACAGTCATTTGTGGTATCTAAACCAGAAAGACACTTCTCCCAAGAGTCTAAAGAGGACACCGTAACATCCACAAGATAAGCACCCCATACAATCAAGATGTATAGGGCTAAGAACCCTATCTCGTAACGATCTTCAACAGAGGCTAAGGGCATAATACTAAGTATAATTTAGTAGAATCAACTGCCAGGGTGGACAGGTGGCAAATTCTCAGGTATAGAGACTTCTACTGGTCTCACTTATTTCAAGTACAGATTTTATAGATTTCCCTTAACTGATTTTAACCAATTACCCTTTTTAACATTTGTAAAATTCTCACACCTTTCTTTACTATTATTTCACAAATCCAAGCAAAAACCGTCTTGGAAAACAATTTTTCAAACAGCATTCTCCTCTTCCCACAGTGGTTTAGAGTGTCCATAGAAAGGGAGGAAACCTTTTCAAACTGTAACCCCTAAATACTGTTTTTTCACAGCAGCTTTTGGTAAGTATTGAGTAATACCATGCTCAAGGTTAGAGTCCCTGACTAGGACTCAACGTGAGGTATTCTATGTGACCATTAGGTTCAAAGCCGTTCACTTTAATGGACAGTCCATCTGGCAGTGGGACTGGACTTTGTGAACTGCTGAAGGAGCTGGCACACCTCCAGCCACTGGCCAAGGAAGGATACGCACGTAGGACCAAATGTCTCCACAAACAAAGCATTGTTCTATATCTGTCCCAGGTCACGAACAAAAAGGACAATCAAGTTCTATGCCACAGAGTGATGCTTCACAGAATCCCTGGGGTGGTATGGATAGGGAGGCTGCATTCCAACCTGGGCCCTTAACATACCTAGAACTAGTGCAGCTTTATTTCATCTCTCTCAGTTCTGCTAGAACGCTTCTTTCTAAAATGCAGATTTGTTCAGATGTGACGGTTATGTTAGAGAACAATTTGCCCATAACTCAAATGAATTTTGGTTTGCCGTGCATTGTTTTGTTTGCAAGAAACATGAGGTGAACACAGAAAATGCACCCAGCAGAATCAAGCCATGTAGGCATACACAAAACGCATGCACTTCAAACATCTACCAGCTACCATAGTTCACCATGCACATGACGCACCACACTCATCCACTTCTAGAGGCACAATTTTCCATCAATTTCAGATAGGTTTCCTTCCACCTCTTCACGGTAATGTACAAGCTGCAACCCTTCTCACACCCAATGCCACAAGCAAACACCAGGTCTTTTCAAGGCAAACTACCAAGTTTATTGCTGTATTCATATACTGCTTACCCACTCAGCAAATGTACAAATGTCTACTGTTTTTATTAGGTTCTTGTCCTTTCTTCTTGTAACATGTCACTGACATAGTTTCTAAGTATAAGACCCCTAATCCTCTTTTTCCTATAGATTCCGTGATTTTGCCAAGCCTGGTGATTTTTTAGAAGGGCCTATGTTGTGTTACAGCAGAAATGACCATATTAGAATGTATATAAAATATTTGAGAAAAGGAGTTTTGCTAGAATGTAAGTTCTACATGAAGCTAACATGCTCTGAACTCCAGGGGACACCACTTAGATGTAAGTGGTATTTTATGTGTATCCTCTTTATGATTGATTAATTAATCTGGCATTCAACAAATAATTACATGAAGCCTCATCTATGTCATGAAAGTACTACATTCCAAAGAACATACTTGCTCACTTGGGAAAATTCAAAGAAAACCAAAAAATGCATAAAACTAAAAATCATTCACCATCTTATAATGCAAACACTTTCATGTTTTTTTCAGTCGTTTTTCTTTACATATATACTACTACCATCCCTACTATGTGTGCTATTTCATTTACCTATTATCTTGATTTGGCTTAAAAATTGACTTGCCAATTCTAACTCAAAGATGCTAATTTTTCCAGGTGGAAAAAAAAAGGCTTTGCCAAACTGAGTCAATCACTTAACATTAAATGAGCACACACCACCCGCTTAGCACTATGCTCTGTGACATACAAATTAGAATAGTCAACAGACTGTGCTTAACAACCAAAAGAATTTCTTTAACTTTCCAAATTTGGCATAATTACAACATTTCCTGCCCTTAAGATTAATCATTATTTTCATTTGTGTTCTAAGATTTGTTAAAAATATAAATTATATAAATAGCACATTTAGAAAAGAAAATGGACTTGTATTATTGGTTTCCTGCAAATTACAGCTTCAAGAATTGTAATCTGCCCTTTGCTCTGTCACCTGTTTGAATGCCGTGCCACCAAAATTACCTACACAAAACAAGCTGCGTTTGAGTATTTCTAAGTAGTAAATACACACATTAAGGTCTCATGGAGACTGCCTACTAATTTTCCCTCTTTATTTTTTCCAGCAGAATTATTTTAAGATTTGATTTTTTTATAAATATAGATTATAAAAATTTAGTAAACTATGTGTAAAATATAGATATACACACATGTATATACATATGTATATATGTGTCTGTATCAAATACTGGGCTCAAATATATATATTTTTATATATATATATATACAACATGGAAGATTATACATATAAATATATGCAAGTATTACATGGAAGATGTAGGTATAGAAGCACAAGACACAGACAGATACAGATATAAATATACATGTATATGTATGTATGTATGTATCATTCAAAGATCAGGCTCAGATATATATATTTTTGAATTTTCTTTACTACAAAATGTGAAATACGTTTGCCACTGTATCTGTTTAAGCTAAATTCCCTAACTAGCAACAAGCAACTAAGAGTAAAAAGCTGTTTGGGATTTCATCCCCTCTTGCTCTTTGACAAAATGCTCACAAACAGTAAGAAATGAGGGCAATAGAACAAAATCAAAAGAGGCTAAATACTCCATAACACACACAATAATTTTCTTGGAAATCACTGATAAATGATTTCACTCTTCACTTTAGAAAAAGGGGGCAGGGGGCTCTTGACTAAGTCACTGGTCAAGTTGCAATCCAGGTATAGGGAGGGAGCATTGGAAAAAGTCACAAGGCTCTATCTTCGGGTGCCCATCTCCACCACATTTGACACTTCTCTCTCTTACTGAAAAAGACAACTGTCTTGTAACTATAACAATTTCAGGCGGAGGTAGTTAAACCTTTAGTCCCGATTCCTCCGTGTGTGTGCCACGTGATGGATTAAGGTTCCAGCTTCCATTGGGCTGTAACTTCCCTCAAACCTCACAACGATTCACCTTGTTTTATATATTCCTGGGGAGGCTGTGTTTGAGAAGGGCTGAAAGTGAACCCTGTAACCTTTCCACCAAAGCACACCTCACCACACAGGCGACACACCCTTGCCCGCAGGGCTGAGAGCAAGGCCTGGGAGTGGGGTCTGAATTCACCGTCAGTAAAGGAGATATCTATTTGCATCCTCACACTTTATCTCACAGACTAGTCCATGATATATTCTTGCTTTTACCAACAGGAAAAAAAAATCCTAAATAACTGACCAGCTGGATTACTGCAACTTTTGCTCCCCTTTCTCCAAATATTCAAGAACGACTCACGGTCCAGAGAGATGAGCCCTGTTTACTCCCTCCAACTTCATGAAGCCCTTAGCAGAAGTCTTCAGTCTTCAGACTCTGCAGGCTATAGATACTTCTAGGTGACACACACAGCACTTAGGACATGGGTGCTTTACTTTTTAAAGTCTATTTTATAGTCTCCTAATGTGAATGTTTTCCTTTTTTTAAAAAATCAGCTGATATACTCATTTTTATGTTCCCGTCTTTGCTGAGGTAGAACCACATTTAGAACGAGATCCATTTTCTGTTTCCTGTGTACTGAACATAAATGAACATAAATCTTGAGGTAAAGGCCCTTCTGAGTCCACAGAGATGTCACTGTCACTCAGAAAAGCTAATCGGCCACCAGCGACGTGGCCCAGCCCTCACATCACAGTGACCTCCCGGCAGCCTGAAAGCAAAAGGGGGAGAGGGAAGGGCAGCACCTCCGAGCCCTGGCTGGCCAAGGATGCAACCAGGCTCTTCCACACCCTCCAGCCCAGGCTCCTCTGCAGGCTTTTCCATTTAGAGAGCTCGTCAGACCCCTCTGATTCATCAGAGTGTCCTAAAAAGATACAAGAAGATAAAGTCCTCGACTGTGCTAGGCACCGGAAGGAAAAAAGCAGCCACAAAATGAAAACTGCCTTTTAAAAGTAGCTATGGTTAAACATTAAAAAAAAAAAAAAATCACATGCTTTTGCCCCCATACTATAGCTAATGAAAAGGGGCATTTAACATCCAGTGGGAAAAGCAGTGTTTTTATAATTTCAACAGCAATTACTACAAAGCTCATTTGTAAGAGCTTGGCGAATCCTCACTTATTCTGACCTCAAGAACCCACATTCTCTGGGGTTAGAATCCAGAGACTTATTTTAATGTTCAATGTTCTCCCGAGTCCCTTTAAGAGGGGGGAAAAAAATGAACTTCACATCGAGTGATGCATGACATTGTTTTAATCCGAAAAAAAAAAAAAAAAAAAAGTGCAGGTTGAAATCATTATAACATGTCATAAAGCATCAGTAATGGCCACTCAGCAATAGCTAAACCATTTTTAAGGTCATAAACAAGCACATAAAGTGTGCTACACTAATTTATTGGAAACATCCTCTTTAAAAGAAAGGGTCACAAAGGGCTTTGGCTCCATCACATTGCTCTCTCACACCAGCCGCCAGCCGCAGAACTTACATATGACCTTTGCAATTCCCCTTGCAAATTCTTTCAGCACTTGGGCATTCCACTTTCAAACCTAGGGGGAGGTGAGGCAAAGCTATAAAAATCAGCCACGGGAACACTAGAATATGCTGGAATAGGATAAATGTCTTTCTCACAGGAGAAATGTAGGCACTATTAATTTACAGAATCCAGTGCAAAAAAAAAAAAAAAAAAAAAAAAAAAGACAACTCGTCAGACCTCCTTCACTGCTTATATTTTAAACCCAGAAAAGCAAAATCAGACTTACCCTGGGAAGCCATCCTATAGGCTGACTCAGAAAAGGCGCCTGTTGACAAGCCAAAAAATACAGCTCCAGACCAATGCTCCAAAAACTCGCTGGGTTTAATCCTCTCTCATCCACCTACTAACCCCTGCTACTACGTATGCATCTGGCTTTTGTTAAAGAACTTCTGCAAACGTACAGCGGATGAGTAATCGTTCAGACTTCGTAAAATATGCCAAACCCATCGCTAATAACAGTAGTTTCATTTACTCATCACATTTTTGAGTGCCTTTATTTTATTTTTCTAAGCAAAATTAGTGTTTTTTGCTGATACAAATTCTCTACCGCTAGGGCATGCACACATCACCCAAAAAGCAGTAGGTTGCCTAGAGTGTACCTAACTTTCTGGTCCTTGTCAGCAGTCAGTAATGTTGAACTAAGACATAAAGGCACAGCCTGCTTGACAAACTATTTTTTAGAATTAATATTGCCACTATTTCCCCAAATAAAGAAAACCTCCAGCCAATTCTACTTTTTTTTTTCCCCCCATGGAGAAAGACAACTGTTTTATCATCATCTTTATTAGAAAAACCGAACAATAGGAAGCATAAATTCATCCCCCAATGATTCCCCATCCAATCCCTGCTCTTAGAGGTAATCACTGTCAAAAGCTTTTAATGTATCATCCCGCAAATTTCTACTTACATATTATACATGTGTATTCACATACACACTTCAAAGACACCCTTGGGGACTGAGAGCTCTTGGACATCAGAATTTTCCAGATTTTATAAAGGTAACAGAATATACACAGTAGAACATCCCCAGTGAGATGGGGCAACAGCTCATAATGAACCGCATTAATATTTCTGCTGGGAAACATATGAATATTCAACGTAGTAAGATAACAAAGACTTTAAATAGCCTCATGTCATTTCAGGTCAGGTAATTCTGCCAAATGAAGTAAAAAAAAAAAAAAATCTTCAATATTCGGACTTCTGGATTTCAGAATTGTGGATAAGGGATTTTAAACTCATAGCTTTTCCCCCAGCTACTTACCAAATTTTCAAGGGTTTTTTTATTCCAAATGTTCATGATAGGAAATTTAAGAAAAACATACACGAGTAGAGTTAAAGTTACCTGTAAAATCCTACCATGCAGAGAATTGCAATTTTATTCACTAATCTATCAAGTGCCTCCAGGGAGTACAGACTCAGTATCCTATGGGCAGGTTAAAAAATCAAAGTAAAGGTATTTCCTGTTTTCATACCACGTCCAAAGTAATACCTGTTTTAAAAAATTAAAAGGCACTGTGCTACCAAAGTTCAAAGGAAGTGTTAGGTGGACATGTATTATTTTTCAGTCTACCTGGCTCCTTTTAAGATACTGCCTGTGTTTTGGAAAATTCCTTTTGTGGGTTTTTTTTTAAGATTATTTTATTTTTATATTTTTTAAAGGTTTTATTTATTTTTTCAGTGTATATCAGAAATGACTTTTTATTTTTATATGAAAACAACTTAAATTTTGTTTAAAAATTTTGTCAGAGAGGGAGAGAGAGAAAGAGCACACGTAGGGGGAGCTGCAGGGGGAGGGAGAAGCAGGCTCCCCGCCAAGCAGGGAGCCTAATGCAGGACTCGATTCCAGAATCCTGGGATTATGACCCAAGCCCAAGGCAGGCATTTAACCAAATGAGCCACCCAGACATCCCAGATTTTTTTTTTTTTTTTTTTTTTTCAGAGAGAAAGAGAGAAGGTGAGCAAGTTGGGAGGAGGGGCAGAGGGAGAGAATCTCAAGCAGACTCCTAGCCGAGCATGGAGTTGACATGGGCTCCATCTCATGACCCTGAGATCATGACTTGAGCCAAAATCAAGAGTCAGATGCTTGACCGACTGAGCCACCCAAGTGCCCCTGGAGAATTCCCCTTCCTATGAGTTCTGAGGGACACAGAAATAGCTGCCACAGTGGAAGCCAAGTACTCATTTTCCCAGACTCCCTTGCAGCTAGGATGAGACAGGGGCCTTCCGTTTCAGAAATCCGATGGACCTGGGTCAGAATTTGCAGAACTGTACTCCAGTGAGGAAAGAAGCAGCTACATCTGGAAGGTGTAGGGGAGTGGGGCTGGGCTGTGTGGTCTAATGGTCTGGAGTGGCTGGGAAAATGGTGCAAGCCACAATGTCTACACCCAGAAGCAGCTACATCAGTGTCCTCACTGGATTGGTTCTATGGTGTGCGCTGGGGTATGGGTCCTCACTATTCAGCCCCCAGCCTGCTCCACTGGCCTCCCAGGGATCACAGGCTCCTGAATATTCTGTAATAAACTCTCTTTCTACTTCAACTATATAAAGTTTAGTTTGTTAAAAGAGTGAAGAAATGTGACTGCTACAAGGAGAAAATCTCTTTTAACAAGGCAAGGCAGCGCAATGTAGTGAAAAGAAAAGATAAATGAAAGCCAAAGATAGCAGCTTTCAAAATTTGACTCATATTTCTACCCTATGCCAAGTGTCTCTGGGAGCATGGGCAAGCTCATTAGTTTGGTCCAACAGCAATTTCCCTATCTGTAAAGTAATAACATTCACCTTGCAAAACCGCTCCTGAGAAAGAAATGAGCTCTTTCATTTATTCAATCGTTCATTCAACCAAACCCTTTGTTGAGTTCCTATAATGCAAAAACACTGTGCTAAATATCAGGCACTAGGGTGGCCAGATGTAGCAAATAAAACTATCAGCCACCAAATTGCGTCTGAGTTTCAAATAAACTACCAATCATATCTACTATAAGCAAGTCCCACATTTGGGATATACTTATACTTTAAAATGTCCTATATAGGGAACACACATATATTAAAATACTGTTTGTTTTGCTCTGAAATTCAAATTTCTCTGAGGCCCTATATTTCATCTGTCCTATATTTCATCTCAGTAAAGAACAGTGCTCCAGAGAGGCAGTGTTCCTGTTGCCATGGACCCTCAGTCCGGTAGCACGGGGCGAGAGAAGGTAGGCAGACAAGTAACAAATGGGCAAACAACAACACGGTGCGAATAAAGAGCTGCAAAGGCGATGATTTGAGCAAGAAGATGGAAATAAAGAGGAAGGTATGTTTAATTAATAGGATTATTAAGGAAAAGCTTGTCTAGGAAGTTGAATCTGAAGGGAAGATCACACTGAAGGAAATAAAAAAAACTTCCTTAAGACCAGAAGACCCTGCACAAGGCCTAGCACACAGCAGATGCTCAATGTTCATTTCAGTCCTTAGCAGAACCCGGACTTCCAACTGTTTCTCACTCTACATCGGCCCTGGCCCTGTGGGGGTACAGAAAGAGGCTAAGAAAGGATCGAAATTGACCATCAAAGTCCTCCTGCTCCCGAGGGGATAGAAGCCACCTTCAATCCACAGCATCCTGAAAGACCCCAAGCCGGGCCTTTCCAGCCCAGTCCTCCTGAGCGCATGACCCACAGAGACCACAACAGATAATGAAAGGAAAGGGTTTCTTTCAGCCACTGTATTTTAACAGGATTTGTTATGTAGCGATAGTGAGCAAGCGTTGGCAAGAATGGGGAGCTTCCAGAACGCGCAGACACTGCTGGTTTGACTGGGATGACTGCTTTGGGAGACTGCTCGGTAGTGCTTAAGAAAGCTGAACGTACACCCACCCCATGTACCGCCTGGTTTCCATGGCCAACAGCACAGTTGCAATTCTGATTCTAATCAATTCCCATACGACACCCCCTCCCTCTCTTTTCTGCCGGATTTGCCACACCCCCTCCACCAATTATACACAGTCCCCAGGTTAAGCTTTCTAAAACTCAACCTTCACCACACCATTCTGCTTCTCAAAACGTCCTCCATATATATACTTAATAAGTCCTTGCTGATTGATTTTAAGATTCAAATCTGGGGAGTTTTACTAACCTGTCACTGAGGGGGAAAAGACAAAAAACAAATAACCCAGGCATTCAGAGATTTAGAGGGCAGCTCCTTGAAATGCCCTCCAAAAAATTAAGCCTTTGCCAGAAATTGTGATCACTGTGAACCATGTGCGGAAATACGTCTCAAGGAACCACGCTAGTTAACTACTGCGATCTATTCGAACAGAATGTTGCACAAAAGGCTGAGTGCTATACGGTGGTGACAGCCACCATCACAGTGCACAGCAAAGAATGAGTTTCAAACCTGAAAGGTCTTCCAGTGCACAGCAAGGGAGAAAACCAGTTGATTCCCAGCATGGGAGAGGAAGAGGTGGAGGTAAAGGAAGGAATGGGAAGGGAAGACAACCTTAATCTCCTCTACTGTTTCCTCTGATGATGGTCTGCAACCGTGTCATGGGCGGTGGTGATAATGGGTGTGAAAAAGCATAACTGTCACAAGTGCCATTTGCTCTGTGTCTGACCTATGCTAGAAACCATAAGCTAGGGGATGGGGTGCACACAGGGCAATATGAGGACCCTCAGCTAAACTGGACAAATTTAAGCTCCATGCTGTGCGCTCTGAAAGGGAGAGTCCGATCCCATATTTATTCCTTTATTCATCAACTACAGAATGAACACCTACTGTGTGCCAGACATTGTTCAAGGTGCCCAGGATATAGCAGTGACCAAGAGGCAAAATCCCTGTAGAGCATCTGTGGATAATAAACTCCATAAATAACGAAGCCACAGAAGATGTTAAAGGTGTACAAGTAAAGCAGAGCAAGAAGCATCAAAAGGACCGAGATGTGGGCAGGAGACGGATGCGGTTTTAAATATGGTAGTCTGGGTAAGCCCAGAGGGTGACATCGGAACAAACGCCTAAAGGAGGTGAGGAGAGGAATTCTGGGGATGGTTGGAGACCAACCAGATGGGACCGTGCCAGGCACACTAGAGCTGCTGGGAGAAGACCAGTCTAGTCACTGCAGAAAAGCCCAACGGGCAAAATAAGAGGAGATAAAATCAGATTAAATAATAGGGGCCAAACTAAAAAACAGCACTGTAGGCCCCTGTCCATCAATCAATGATTCCCCAGCCTTAGCAGTCACAGACCACTTGTAGAAGCTGACGGAAGTTGGGGCACTTACCCCAGAAAAGTGCACATATACAAAATGCTGCTCTAAGTTCAGTGTTAATACCTCCCCGGTGCTTTAGCCTAGACTCCCAGGACCAGAACACGGTCCTGCAAAAGACCATTGTTCCTCCTGCTGGACCAAAGAAATGCACTCACTAAGAACCCTATTTAATGGCATCCCAAAAGGGGACAGTGATTCAGGACAGTAAACAAGCGCCTCCCATCTCTGAGGTTTTATGTGTTCCAGCATGCGCACCGGTCTGGGGAGGCCACACTCAAAAGCCTTGATGACCCTAAGGGAAGCCATCCACACCTGTCACCTAGGGACTCTTTGTCAGCCATAGCATTCAGCCCCGAAGCTACATCAAGAGTGATCCTAATATCCAAACAGAGGAAGGTATGCATCAGTAGCCCAAGTGGGACTGGATGATACTTGGAACCAAACAACCAACTCGCAGTTCGTGTACGTGTATACATATGTACGTGTGTGATTACAAACATATTCACATATTTTAATTCTTTTCATGTAAGTTAAGAGAGCAGGATTATACATCTGTTTTGTTATCTCTGAACCCCAAATGCACAAAGGAGATGCCCAGTAAATAATGGTTGAATGAATGCATAAACCCAAAGAATTACTTCTTTGCAAATCATTCCAGAAAATAAGCAGATCAAAATGTCACCATGAGATGGACAGAATAATTATGCTAGAAAAGTTAGGGAATATGGCTATATTAGGATTAAAAAAGCCCACGTCATAAGAGTCACTGTATTCCATGTCATAGAGCATGTCTATGGAATATGAGAAATTATACCACCTTTCTGCCACAGTGATAGAGCCTTCTTACTGATGTTTCTAAAACCAATTGGGTCACCAGTTTGTCTGTTTTCTCAAATACATCACAGACTGATACATTTGTAAGAAAACAAAATAAAAATGAATCCTCAAATAAAAAGAAAAACAAAATACACACACAAATATGCAAACCCAAGTTCATATCAGATTCAACAGACCCAAAATTACTCCTTTCAATTGCTATAGATATTTCTAAACATTCCCAATTTTTCTTCTTAACTTACTGCACACCAACAACACACAGCTCATGAACCAGTGCAGCTCATGGGTCCCACTTAGAATAGCATGAGTCTTAGATCATACACACGTGTACACACGTGCATACACACACGTGTGCACATGCTAAGACCAGTATTCAATGCAGTTGCAAATATTTTTGCTCTCCAGCTGATAATAAAAAAAAAATTCTTCTACCCATTTAATTTCTGTCAAATATTTATTTCAACTGTCAAGTTTCATCATGTCAAGTTCATGATGCTCATAATATCAGAATCCAAGAATCTGTTAATATTCGGATTATGCCCTTCTTCAAATCAACCCAAAATTTAAACAAGAAAAATTAGGATCAGATTGTTCATTTTATAACAGATCCCACATTTATAGTAGTCATAAGATTGACTTTATATACTTAAATGCCATGGTGATTTTAAGCCATTTACAAAATGTAATCTTTATATATTTATCTTCCATATTTATGTATCTGCAGTTTTATAAAAACATTTATTGTGTAAACTAGCAATGATGGGGTTTTTTAAATGCTATTAAAATTAGGTTCACTTGGACAACAGTGTTTTCCTTTCCTTATTCTAGGTTAGTTAACATTCTCTACTTGAAAATTATCTATCCAATCTAAATAAAATTTGATGAAAAATAATTTATAAATCAAACTAACATATGACTTTCTAAGAAGCAGGTTACACTTTTTGTTTTCATTAAAATAGCTCCAGATTAATGAGGGATGCTACCTAATCTTCTTAAATCATACTACATCTAAAAAAAAAAAATACAACCTTTGAAACTGCACAAACATAATCCTGAAAGCTCTAGTCATTCACAAAGCTTTCTTAAGTCAGTATGAGTTCATGATTTTCCTCAAAGTCCAAGTTAAACATGCATTCCAGGGTCGCCTGGTAACTCAGTTATTAAGTGTCTGCCTTCAGCTCAGGTCATGATCCTGGGGTCCTGGGCTCGAACCCCACATGGAGCTCCCTGCTCAGCGAGAAGCCTGCTTCTCCCTCTCCCATTCCCCGCTTGTATTCCCTCTCCTGCTGTCTCTCTCTGTCATATAAATAAATAAAATCTTTAAAAAAAAAAAAAGTTGCATTCCAGAGAAAAGCATGCTTGAGGCCATGCAAGGAGTCAGTATGGACCGACTAACTTATTACCTAGTACTCAGGAAAGTAGTGTTAGTTCTAGGCCGATTGTAAATAAAAGTGAGGATATTCTTGATTATATTTATAGCATGAATTTTCTAGAAGGAGTATTCAAGACCATAGCCTTCAAGCTTTATAGAGCTTCTATCACATCATTTAGAGAAGGAATAAATATTTACTGAATAAGAGAATGAAATGGTGATTCCCCACTTCTTTCAGTCTACCAACAAATTGGGAATTATATGCCAGAACCTATCTACCAAGGCAATGACTCTTCTGCCCCTTCTCGCCAAGTCTCTTCCTACTGACTGCTCCTTCCAGGGAGATTATATTTCCCTCCCACTGATACCAGGCTTTGCCGTTGGCATCTTATGGCCAATGAAACATCTGTACAAGTGACATGTGCCACTTCCCTGGGGAAGTTCTAAGAGCCAGGGTGTGATTCCACCATTTCCCTTTTCCTTGTGTTTAAGGTAAATATGTCCCAAGTAGTTGCTGATCTTGAAGCATTAGCTTCAGAAGGAAAGAGGCCGAGAACATAGCCACTGCCAAGCTGAGATTTTTTTTTCAAGTCCCTAAAACTTTGCAGGACTTTGTTAATGCGGCAAAATTGGCTGCTGACTAATACAGTGACCTTCTCTCAGTGTGTATCCACGTCTTTGGGAGAAAAGCCCATACATGGTGTTTGTTGAAGACCTAATGGTAAAGCAGAGTTTTCTTAAGCTCTTACTATAGGAATAGCTGACAGACACAGGTGTGGAGAAGGACTACCCCATCATCCACAGGTAGCATAGATTATACTAGGGAAAAGCTGAAGCAGAGCAGTATTTTCCTTCAGAGGCTGTGAGAAGTGAGGAGAAAGCAAGCCATGACAGTGGTAATAAGGAAGGACATCAGCAAAATTTAAGGTATGCGGCTGTTTGCTCAATTGTCCTCCTCTACCCACAGACCAGGAATTCCAACAAGCAAGGCCCATGCTTGATGGAAAATTTCCAGAAGTGTAATATGCAGTGATGGCACATGAAATGTATTTGACAGCAAAGGACAAACACTTCAAATATTGCTACAAACTCCTTACTCCAAGGACTTTGTATCTTTTCACAAAGTAAAGTAAAAAAAAGTGAGCTGATTAAAAGCAAAATAAAAGAAAACATAAGTGAATAGCATTATAATGGTGAACCTCTACGGCAAAAACTGAGAAGATAACTTAGTAATGAGTAGTGTCTTAAAAAAACTCTGTTCTGCAATCTCTGCCAGTATACCTGGATTATAACAGGCAGGTAACAAGTGTGGCATGGAGGCAGGGAGAGGGAAGAGAAAGATTTTAACAAAGCCTGTGCAACCTCTAGGAAAAAAAAAAAAAGAAAGAAAGAAACACTGCATACAAGCAAGAGAATGCAAGGAGTAAATTATGTGACTGCTTTGTTAGAATTTACAAAAGTTTAATTTAAAAGCAACTTCCATTCTTTGAGTACTTATTCTATGTCAAGCACTATGCAAATCATTCATTATTTCATTCACATCTTTCCAAAGCCCTGCAAGACTGCAATTCGTATGTCCATTACAAACATGGAGACAGACTCAAGGATGTAAAACAAACAAACAAACAAACAAAAACTTGACCAAGATCACACACAGTTAATGGTTTGTCCAATACCAAGCTTATGCCCTTAACCTCACAGTTGGCAGTCGTCAAATGTCCAAACATCTAAAAAACAGCAACAACAATGACAAATGTTCATAGGTACACTATTTGTAAATACTCCAAACTAGAAAATGCCCATCAAAAGTAGAACAGATAAATAAATCCCAATAGGTTCATAGAATTAAATATTATATAGCAATGAAAATGAATGACTTACAGCCACAACCGCAGCAACACAGATGAATTTCACAAACATAATCATGATTAATGGAGACTAGGCACAGGTGAGTACCTATTATATGATGATATGATATTCCATTTCTAAAAGGTATAAAGCAGGCAAAATTAACCAAAGCTGTTAGGAGCCAGGATGGTGGCTATCTTTCGGAGACTTTGCAACCAAAGGGCACAAGAAGGCAGTTTTTGGTGTGTGGGTAACATTGTGTTAATTTGGCCTGAGTGCCAGTAAACATGGGGCCAACTTATAAAAAATTCATCATGCTATACACTTTCCTCCACATATGTTACACTTCAATAAAATATTTTTCAAAGTAAAAACATGAGCACCTACTCAAGGCATTTTCTGGTTTGTCCTTTTAATGTGTTTAGACTTAAATAATCTTTAATAAGCCACATACTATATTTTCTTAAGCTTTATCAATTGTAAGTATGAAGGTAAAAAATAAACCACCAGATTTAAAAGTTAATAGGTGGGAGTTGGGAAAAAACGACTGGCTCGGAATCAAAAGATCTGTCTTAGTGTCTTCTTTTGTTCTCTAACTGGGTGCATACTCTAGAGCAAGGCACTTGACCTCACCTTAGTCAGTTTCCCCCTCAGAAAACTGAAGGGATCAGACCAGATAATTGTCAAGGCACCTCATTCTTCTGTCCTCCTTTTTTTTTTTTTTTTTGAGTCCTACACTTGCCATTATCACATTGCTGCAGCAATCACACAGAAAAGGGGAACAGAAGAGCAACCAACCGCTTGCAACCCTATCACATGATTCTCGGATAGAAGGAAAGAAACTTGACATGTACAACTATCTAATCAACACTTGATTATCAATGTAGATCTGCACTGCTCTGCAGACGATTTCCAAAAACAGAACTACCACTCACCAACTGGGTCCCACAGCAGCCTTGCTCACATATTCTAAAGCTCGCTCACACACACACACACACACACACACACACACACACACGAAGAAGAAGAAGAAGAAAAGAAAAACAGAATGGCCAATTTATCAGACAAAATCTTTTACGGATATTTTATTCTAGCACCGCGAGAACCACTAACCTCCTCCTTTACTACAGATAATTGCAAATTCCCAGAATTCCATAAGATTTTTTCATATGATCAGAAGAATGCAAAGAAATATAGAATAGCCTATGGACTCTTATTTCATGCTCCTTTGTACAAATCCATTAGACATTTCTCACCTACATGCTTTTTGCAATGCAAGCAAACAACCTAAACCCATTGGTGGTACCCAGTATTAGTCAGGGTCCAATCTGGAAAGAAACTACACAGTAATTTAAATAGGGAAAGTTTAATATAAGGAATTCTTAACTATAACAGAATTAGCTAGTAAGACATCAACAGAAGGTGCACCTGGGTGGCTCAGTTAAGCATCTGCCTTTGGCTCAGGTCACGATCTCGGGGTCCTGGGATAGACCCCCCGCATCGGGCTCCCTGTTGGGCGAGGAGTCGGTGCTTCTTTCGCCCTCTGTTCCTCCCCAATCCCTGCTCATGCTTTCAAATAAATAAAATCTTCGAAAGGAAAGAAGTAAATAGCATTCTAAAGAATGTAAGATTGGCAGATATTTGGAGCAGCCATATCCTCGGTGCTGAGTCACAGTGCCCGAGGGAGAGCCTTCCTCCCCAGGGCTGAGATCAAGGTCCATTGTGCTCACACATGGTGGGGAATTCACTGCGACATCGCCTATGTGAAATTTGCCAGAAATCCATCCTCTACGGTGCCAGGGAAAAAGCTGTTCACAGACAAGTGGTTCAACAGAGGCACACTGCTCCGAAACCACCTAAGTGGGGATGCCAGAGGAAGCGGCTGGCTATTGACCACGGTCCCGGCCACCATGCTCTGCGGGAGCCTGACGCCGCAGAAGCCCCCAAGCTGTAGGGGCCAGGGCATGGGAGAGGCATGGGTCCTGCAGGAAACGAGCACTGGCGGTGCCTCTCGTGCTCCAAGAGTCAGGCACTGGAGAAGCCAGGAAGGAGAATTCCTCCCTCCAGAGTGCTCTCCTGACAGTGCTTAACATCATGCCAGCTGCCAGAGGAAGAACATTCAGAGTCCCGATCCATTTTCACAGAGCAGGCGAGAGAGGGTGCACTCAGACCTGAAAGGCGATAAACTGATGGCCAGCTCAGACCCTACAGCAAGCAACTGCAGTATGTTCTAATAACCCAACACGCAGGCGTGCCACTGATATGAACTTGATCCCGTGAGTACTACCCTGCCTACAGATGACAAACCTGATTTAGAGGGAGGAAAACTCTCGGGTCAAGAGGCAAACAAGTCCGATAGTAAGCACAGAGAATAGCGCTATTTCTGGGTCAAATGCAGGGTTTTGTTTCCTGGAATACAGCTGAATTGTCTCCTTCTTGACTGTGTTCTGAGTTTGTACTAAATCACTTCATAGATGGTCCTTCGCCTGGCACAGACATTGAGAATACCAGTCTTCTGACAAAAGATGACAGGCTTTGAATAACAAATCGCTCACTGAGCCATAAATAATGTTGCTCATATTTTGACCTTTGCTTAGCCATTTACATGAATGTGGCAACTGTTTTGTAACGAGATAATTTCAGGCCTGTGTATGTGTCAGCCGTGGCCTTTTGTCCAAGCTCCGGTCATTCTAACCAAAATGCAGGATAGAGGGCATATTTTAAACCAGAGAAGAAATCATACTCAACTACTCATATGCTTAGAAGACCAGCATTAATAATCATGTAGAGTCACAAAGGGTTCCCAAAATAGGAAAGACCCAAAATGAAGGGAACTTGCCAAAACTCACTTTGGTAAAGATCACAAAATGCAGGCTTTACAGAGAACCTGAGATGGGGAGAAAGATCCTGATGCTAAAATAAGTAAATAAATAAATAATCATAATCCATTATCGCTGGAAAGAGGGGGAGCGGGAGCCTAAATTCTAATAACCCAATGCGCAGGTGCACCTAACTTCTAAACCCAACTATACGCTATTTGACTGAAGTTCTAAACCCAACAATATGCTACATTCAAACAGTGAACCTGAAGGAGAAAGACACAGAAAAGCTGACTGAAAAACAAAAGGATGGAAATAGACCTTGTGGGCACACACCTGAAGGCCCCCCCGGAACCCAGGGCTGAATAGTGGATTTCAGTTGGGACCAAAAAACAACTTTGGGAATAAAGTAACAAAGAAATAAGGAAATCACAGGGGAAAGCAAACAAGTGTTTTTTTGTGTTTGTGTTTGGGCGTGTGCGGGGTGAATTCAAAATCTGGGAAATAACTTAGTCACCATTTCACAGCACAGTCCAAGGGAGGCTTAACAGCCGGTGAGATGCGCAGGAACTGCCTCTGGCATTATTCCCTATCTCACACTCAGCGGCTTTGATTTCCCAGCCCTTCAGTTTCCAGTTTCTTATTTTCCCGTTTGATTTGGTCAGGCTTGGTCTTGAAGGTAGAGATGTGATTCTTTTTTTTTTTCCCCCAACTTGATTACCCCTAATATCTAGAACAATGCTAGGAACAAAATGAATACTCAAGAAATATTTGTTGAGTGAATCAAAAAAAAAAAAAAATCCAAGAAAGGTACTTTTCATTTGATCACCTAGTGAATATCAAGGGTCGCACAGCAAGCACATTCTAAATCAGGGGTCAGCAAACTATTCAGGTAAAGGGCCTGGTAATGCCTTTGGCTTGGTGGGCCACATATGGTATCTATTGCATGTTTCTTGTCTTGTTTAGCTTTAAATGGTTGAAAACAACTACGTTTTTTTCCTAAAGATTTTATAAAGAGAGACGGAGAGAAAGCATAAGTAGAGGGGGAGCTGCAGGCAGAGGGAGAAGGAGGCTCCCTGCTGAGCAGAGAGCCCAATGTGGGACTTGATCCCAGGGCCCTGGAACCATGACCTGAGCCGTAGGCGAGGCTGAACCAACTGAGCCACCCAGGTGCCCTGAGAACAACTATTCATTGTAAAACCATTTTTAGTTCTATGGCTGTACATAGAACAGGTGGTAAGCTGGATGCCAGTTATGGTTTCCTAACCCCTACTGTACCGTAGCATATATAAACTCAGAATATAAGGCCAACATATTTTCAAATACACACACACACACATACACACGCACATATATCAAGAAAAGCTGGCTTGTACTTTTGTTCTCATGGATATATATTTTTTTCCTATTCTAAACGGGGAATTCAGGATCTCGAATTAGCCTCAATGACTATCTACTTAGGTTTTAATTTTTTTTTTTTAAATCCAAATCTAACTAGATGGTCTTGATGGAAAAAAATAAAGTCAAGGTCCTGAAACAGGAAAATGCAAAGTGCGCAGGTCGCTGCAGAGAAGCTCGCATCCACGCTTCTGTATGGTCCGTGCCATCTCTCATTGTTTCCCTTACATCTTAGCAATTAGATTTTAAGTTTCAGCAGCCTCATTAGTTTTTCAGGCTTTATGACTCAAGCACAGGGGTGGGGGAGAGGGCAGCGACCCACAAAACAAAGACTTCAATGTCTCCAGAAGCTGAGAAAATTCCAGCATTGTCAGGGCAGACACTATTTATAACCCGTGTAATGTGTACGCTCCTGAATGCATTTTCTACGGAGAATATCCGACCTACACTTCTGAATTCCTGGCTTTAGCAAGGAATTCAGAAGAAGTCAAGCCGCTAAGAGTCTGACGACTGAGTGGGGATCGGGAGGTGGAGGCGCAGTAAAGAACTCCTTGCTATTAACTATTTTCTGAAATCCAGCTTCATGTGACAGAATTAAAAGGTTCCTGTTTTTGACTCACCTTTGACAAGAAAGTACCTCAGTGCTACGAGTTTTGAGTTTAAGTTACTGGGAAAATGTGGGGTCAGAAAACATCCTACAACTAGGCTGAAAGAAAAAAAAAAGTTGTGGAAAACCCATTTAACTTTTTTCTAGAAATACTCATACACACACACACACATACACAAGAATCAATGCCAAGTAATGTTACTGGATGTGTGTCTATGTAGCCTGTAATTATGCACATAGTCTATGTGTACGTTTACCCTTTCCTCTTTTTACATGGTGGGGGCGTCTCTAGGAAGGTATCTTGACATGATGCTGCCCACAGTGGAGTGTGCTGGGCCGTCTAGCATCGCAGCAAAACCTCTGCAATGATTGATTACATGGACTCTTGCAAGCCTTGCTCATTACCTCCATTCCATTCATGGATCCCAACCAAATTAATTTTCTCCTGTGCCAATTCTATCACATCCCCAGGGTTTACAAAGAAGTTTTACCAGGCCATCAGAACCCAAAAGGGACTGAACATTTTTGTTCTGGCAGAAACTTAAAATAGAGCTTAAAAATAAAACAATGAGAATGAATTTTTAGCTCTGCAAAGCTCTTAGTTTCTAGAAATTTCTTCTACAATCAAAAAAAAAAAAAAAACCCTACTCTACTCTTGCTTTTACTGCTACATTTAAACCACAAGCTATTACAAACAAACCTAGAAATTTTAAGATTTTAACTCTGTATTGGACCTAACATATTTCAGAAAAAATAGTCAAATCAAAGTATAAGCTGGACAAGGTTTACCAGGACATCCCTGGCAAAGATTACCCTGCGAACACCACTGTCTAGTAGAAATATAAAGCATGACACGCATATAAATTTACATTTTCTTGTAGCTGTTTTTTGAAGGAAAAGCAAAATAAAATAGGTCAAATTAATTTTATTTTATTTAACCTACTGTGTCCAAAATAATGTTTCAACATTAATCAATATGAAAAATTAGTAACCAGATATTTTACATCCTTCTTTACTACTGAGTCTATGAAATCTGATGTGCATGTTATACTCACAGCACATCTCAATTTGGATGAGTCGCATTTCAAGTGCGACAACATGTGCCTAGTGCTACCATATTGGACGACAAAGCTCTTAAGGCTTCTTTCATGCTTCTTTGAGCTCCCTCTTCCAACCCAGTTGCAGTGACGAGGCTATCATTGGGAGAAGATATTCTGAGAAGCGTTTCAACTTCTTGGACAAGTTCACACTCAGGCTTCACTCTCTGGCACGTCCACACTTAGGGCCATCTGTTACAATGGAACAATGCCCACCCGAAAGAAGTTACCAGCTTCCAGAACCAGACGTGCAACGACAGCAAGAAGATTCTCCTAGCTTAAGCAGTTTCAAATTCTGAACTTCTGAACCCCGTTTTTCCCAGGTGCTGCATCTGGACATTTTAGCCCGGCTTAAATTAGTACCATTTTTGAGATACTGTCTTTGAAAGAGAAAAAGAAAAAAAAAAGTAAGGCTGAACCTTTTTTAGGATGGGCTTTTGAGAAAGAAGGTTACAGGAAACACAAGCTAACCCGGGAAGAGACACTGCACCCGTTATATGGCATTTTTAAAAAAACAAATCGTGACTTTAAGTAAGTCCCTTCGGTGTGAAGCTTTATGCCCACCCTCCCTGCAACTGAACGCTAGCAGCTTTTCTCAAGCCATTATAAGGTTCTAATCTATAAAAGTTTATTTTTTTCTTCTTGAAGGTGAATGAATCCTCTTATTGAAATTTCAACCTATTAATCAGATAGGATTAAGGAAAAGTGGAGCTGACAAGGGCTGCTTTTTATTTTAAACATTCTCCTTTGATTTTTTTCCATACCATGTGCTACTAGTAAGAAATGTTTTAATTCATTTATTTCAAGAAAATTAGCCTATCAGAGCCTATGGATTCTAACAGTGCTTCCCTTGTGAGTAAACACTTTACTTCTCTGACTTTAAAATGAATCTCTGATGCCAAATCCGCTTTTATGTTTTATGAAAATATTCACAAAAATACTGCAAGTGTTTTACTTAAATCTAGTACCTTCCATTACTACTTTTAAATAGACAATGAAAGTATGTAAGCCAAAAGGCTATACTGTACTTCATTCATCACAGA
Source organism: Mustela nigripes (assembly GCF_022355385.1). Classification (NCBI taxonomy): domain Eukaryota; kingdom Metazoa; phylum Chordata; class Mammalia; order Carnivora; family Mustelidae; genus Mustela; species Mustela nigripes. The sequence continues at coordinate 37,302,809 of NC_081558.1, read as the reverse complement.
GATCTTCGTTTACTGCCTAAGTTACAGCAGACACCATATAGGTGCTACAGAGGTACTGGGGCAATGGAAACAAAAAACTCAACTTATATATATACTTTTAATGCCATTCCGATCAAAATTCCACCGGTATTCTTCAACGAGCTGGAGCAAATAATCCAAAAATTTGTATGGAATCAGAAGAGACCCCGAATCATTAAGGAAATGTTGAAAAACAAAAATAAAGCTGGGGGGCATCACGTTACCTGATTTCAAGCTTTATTACAAAGCTGTGATCACCAAGACAGCATGGTACTGGCATAAAAACAGACACATAGACCAGTGGAACAGAACAGAGAGCCCAGATATGGACCCTCAACTCTACGGTCAATTAATCTTCGACAAAACAGGAAAAAATATACAGTGGAAAAAACACAGTCTCTTCAATAAATGGTGCTGGGAAAACTGGACAGCTATATGTAGAAGAATGAAACTCGACCATTCTCTTACACCGTACACAAAGATAAACTCAAAATGAATAAAAGACCTCAACATGAGACAGGAATCCATCAGAATCCTAGAGGAGAACATAGGCAGTAATCTCTTCGATATCAGCCACAGCAACATCTTTCAAGATATGTCTCCAAAGGCAAAGGAAACTAAAGCGAAAATAAACTTTTGGGACTTCATCAAAATCAAAAGCTTCTGCACAGCAAAGGAAACAGTCAAGAAAACAAAGAGGCAACCCACAGAATGGGAGAAGATATTTGCAAATGACAATACAGACAAAAGATTGATATCCAGGATCTGTAATGAACTCCTTAAACTCAACACACACAAAACAGGCAAACATATAAAAAAATGGGAAGAAAATATGAACAGACACTTCTCCAATCAAGACATACAAATGGCTATCAGACACATGGAAAAATGTTCATCATCACTAGCCCTCAGGGAGATTCAAATTAAAACCACATTGAGATATCACCTTATACCAGTTAGAATGGCCAAAATTAACAAAACAGGAAACAACATGTGTTGGAGAGGATGTGGAGAAAGGGGAACCCTCTTCCACTGTTGGTGGGAATGCAAGTTGGTGCAGCCTCTTTGGAGAACAGTGTGGAGATTCCTCAAGAAATTAAAAATAGAACTTCCCTATGACCCTGCATTTGCACTCCTGGTTATTTACCCCAAAGATACAGATGTTGTGAAAAGAAGGGCCATCCATACCCCAATGTTTATAGCAGCAATGGCTATGGTCGCCAAACTATGCAAAGAACCAAGATGCCCTTCAACGGACGAATGGATAAGGAAGATGTGGTCCATATACACTATGGAGTATTATGCCTCCATCAGAAAGGATGAATACCCAACTTTTGTAGCAACATGGACGGGACTGGAAGAAATTATGCTGAGTGAAATAAGTCAAGCAGAGAGAGTCAATTATCATATGGTTTCACTTATTTGTGGAGCATAACAAATATCATGGAGGACAAGGGGTGTCAGAGAGGAGAAAGGTGTTGGGGTAAATTGGAAGGGGAGGTGAATCATAAGAGACTATGGACTCTGCAAAACAATCTGAGGGGTTTGAAGTGGCGGGGGTGTGGGAGGTTGGGGTACCAGGTGGTGGGTATTATAGAGGGCACAGATTGCATGGAGCACTGGGTGTGGTGAAAAAATAATGAATACTGTTTTTCTGAAAATAAATAAATTGAAAAAATTAAAAAAAAAAAAAAACCTCAACTTAAAATCTAAACTGGAAAGATGACCAACTAAGTAACACCAGTAAGGATATGAACATTAATATGGCGGAACTGTACAACGTAAAAGGATGAGTGGATAGATAGGGATATAGAAGCTAAGGCCTAACAGATGTACAGCTGGGAAGAAAGTGAGGGAAGGAACAAGAAACCTGAGAGGAAACAAAAGAAGAAAAGGGAAGTCAAGGATGGTTGGATAACAGAAAGAAAGAGGAGATGACGGTAGGAGGCAACAAGGAGGGGTGAGTGCTTGACAGCCACCCTTAAATTATAGCACTTTGTCCTCACACCGACAATCCATCCTGGGCTTTTAAGGTTTGAAAGGTTTGAGGGAGGGTGATTGAAGCTTGAAGCACAATACAGTCCAGGAAAAGTTTCCTGCAGTATGGATCTCCAAAATCCCAACTTAGGTAGACCACATACCAAATTACAGAGCTACAAATACATATATGGGAGGAAAGGTGGTCTTGATCTCTGGTTTAAGTTTGTACTATGGAGCTGTCCCAGGGTAAAACACAATGCAGATACTGTCATAACACCCCCAAAAAGCCTTGATAAAACAAGGGGTGTCTGGGGTGGGGGGATGAGTTGGTTGAGCATTTGACTCTTAGGTTCAGCTCAGGTCATGAACTCTTGGGTCATGGGATCGAGCCCCACATCAAGCTCAGTGCTCAGGGTAGAGTCTGCTTAGGATTCTCTCTCCCTCTACCTCTGCCCCCCCTGCTGGTGCTCTCTCTCTTTCTAAAAAATAAATAAATTAAAAAAAAAAAAAAAAAAAAAAGCATGAACCAAGGCACCAAAGCAAAGATTTTTAGTTCCAACTTGAACATTAACAGTATTATATTTCTTTTCTTATATTTCTTTTTAATGTTTTGTGGTGTGTGTATGTATCTCAAGCATACAGAGAAGAATTTAACAAACACCCATTTAAGTACCATCCAGATCTTAAGATGTTACTCTGAATATCTGATTCCATTTTTTTCAGAAATAAAACATCATGAATTCAATTTAAGACCTTCTTGTATTCTTGCCTGCTTTTTCTCCCATTCATTTCTCTTCTCAGAAAGAAACTGCTTTCCTGAAGTTGATGTTTCTTTGCAAACAAAGTTTTTCATACACACACACACAGACACACACATTTTCATTAAGAGCATATGGTAAAGTTCTATATGTATTTTAAGGGCAACCTATCCTACCCATCATACTGCAGTTTCCATGTTTAATTCAATATTTTTTAAACATATACATCAGGACTATTTGAGGGGCAGAGACAGGCTTTTTTAAATGATGGAACATTTCAGGTGTCCTAAAAAAATGAAGTCAAATATAACAAGCATATCCACCACACAGTTTAAGAAATAAAACATTGATGATAAGCTCAGGCTGATTTTTAAGGGCATTCTGCACACAGTGTTCAGTTTTGTACCCTGAGAGGCTATAGAAGTAGCTTCAGAACAAGCATCAGCTCTTCTTACTATCATGCCTGGAAGTCATCAGTGAATTTTTGTGTAACTTCTCTGACAGTTCTGCAGGCAGGGAAAAGGAAAAGTGTCTGTTCTGTTTTACCCTATCCCACTTTGGGGACAACTAACAGCCAAAGACTTGCGGCACCTTGACTTTCTAACATAACAATAGCTTGTTTTTTGGGGTTTTTTTTGTTTACCATGTAGCATCCTCCTTTAATGGTGCAAGTAAAGCTGAATACCACCAAAGTAAATACCACCATCATCATCATCATCACCAAAAAAACGAGCTCCAGTATTTGTCAGGAGCTATACCAAGCATTTTACTCGGGCTTTCACAAATAAAGCTCATAAAACCCTATGTAAGGTTTTTACAGATAAAGCAAGTCAGGGAGATGTTAAAATGCCAAAGATCAAGAGATGGTCATGCTGGAGACAATTCTGAACCACCTATGTCCGATTCTCAAGTGCTACACTTAATCAGGATATAAGAACTATGTTAGAAAAAAAAAAAAAATCCACTTCCAGCAACGCAGAGTAACTGGTACCAGGTTATCTCTCCCCCTGTAATTAACCGGAAAAAAATTACTCAGAGAAAATACATGAAACAACGGTTTTCGGTCATTAAACAAGAGGCACGTCGGGACAATGATCCCTGCAGGGAAATGAGATGAGCAGGATGACCAGCCGAGCTTTCTGCCTAGAAGTACTTCCCTGACGGTGAGGCAGAGGGGGTCACCTGGGCAGGGCAGAGCGTCTCGGTGCATTGCAAGCAAAAGGGCTGGAACGCAGGGAGAATGAGGTGGTTATGGATATGTACGCCAGAGCACAAGATAGGAAGGAACTAGGCAAAAAGGAAAAATAAAGCGGGGGGGGGGGGGGGTGGTGATTTCTAAAAATCTTCATAGGAATTTCCTTGAGTCTTTAGCTACATGGCAAGATATGTAGGCAGAGGGCGAGCCCCTACAAGGCTGAGCAAAGCAACGACCAGAGAAGGAAAGACGAGCAATAAAAAGTATCTGCTGGGAAGCTATTAGCTGAACAACCCTCAGCGCCCACAGAGGGCTGGGTGGTCAGCATCCAACCGGCCAAAGTGCAGAACCTCCATTAAACACCTGCACACATTCGACAGTGACTCCTGAGAGTTGCTAAATTGGGAGAAAGGATAACCTAGGCCGACAAGAAGGCTACTCTGGTTTTAATCTCACGAAAATTAAAAACAACTTTAAAAAAAAAAAAATCAAGCTGTTCCCGGGCAAATTAGTTGCCTGCCAGAACAAAACTTGATAATTCTTTTAGAAAGACAACAAAATTCAGAGACACAACAGCAGGACGTTCACAATGGCTACCAATAAAGTACTGCTAGACCTGTGGGCAGGAAAGCCTCAACTCAGCAGGCCCAGATTGCTCAAACCCCGCACATTCCAAAGACAAGTCTGTCTTCAGGACTGGCTTTGGTGGCCTCTGAGGAGATAACCTCTGAGCCCTGGAACATTCTGCTTGATCAGAGAGTGTTTTTATGCCTAAGGCCTTGGGCCATGCTGTACCAGTTTACCAGTGGAGTTTCTTCTAGAAAAGTCTTCCTAACAAAGTGATTTAGGGTGAACATCTGTTTTTGCAGTATTCTAGCTACAATCCCTCAGTATTTTTGCATTTTGTTCGTTACATCGATCAAAAACAATGACAACAGCACAGCTACCAAAAAAACTCAAAAAACAGAGCCACCCTCTGTAAATTACTTATTGTTCTCTGAACTTAATTCTATAAACTTTAATCAACTTGTCAGTAAGTTTTTTAAAAAAGAATGGTATGGCATACCCCATTCATTCCTGACTGGAAATAACAAGGTTTACACCTTTTAAAGAAATCTTAAATATTCAACAGTCAGGTAAGTCCATAAAAGCTGCCAATAAAGAAACCTGTTTTTTTGGGGTAGCTCAGTTGGTTAAGTGACTGCCTTCAGCTCAGGTCATGATCCCAGGGTTCTGGGATCGAGCCCTATGTCTAGCTCCCTACTCATAGGGGCACTGATTTCTGCCACTCTTTCTTGCTCTCGCCCTCTCTCTCTTCCTCAAATAAATAAAATATTTAAAAAAAAAAAAAGAAAGAAAGAAAGAAAGAAAGAAAAGAAAAAGAAATCTGTGTTTCAATGTCAGATCTATGAACAGCATTTGATGACCTTCCTTTTCCACTAAAGCATAAGAAAACAATTTGAAATGCAAGGAAAATGGCCTAGGTCTTTCCAGCAGTAAAATCTATCAAATCCTACACTTACGTCTCTTACATAAACCAAACGTGTCCATGACTCTGAGAAAGGGAATAATATTAATGCCCAAATATATCAGGAAATGTAACAGCATTTCCAAGACAGCAAACTATTCCACGTGGTGTCAATAAATACAAAAATGACTAGAAAGATTTTTGTACACATTGTGTCTACTGACTCATCCAATCTTCCTTTTATTTTACCTTATCTGTCTTAGTTACCTGACTTTGTCAATGAAAAGTTATCTTCAAGAGTACTGTGGAAGGATGAGAAAATCTTGTCTGAGTCAGGCTTAAGGGTATCCAAATGCTAAGCATATTCACTGCAGAGCCAATTCCCCTCAGTCCTGAACTCCTGATGCCCTTACTATTTCAATTATAAACCTTTCCCATTGTCTGCCCAATCCACTGAGTGGGAGACAACAAAAGGAGCTTGCAATGTACCAACTGAGGACAAGAAGGAAACCGACCAACTAAATCATCTGCATACATGACCCAATTCTTGCTCTCCAATGAACCCAAAGAAAGAAAAACAACTTTTATCATTAACTCATAACACAAAAAACTCTGTTGCCCCTATCTACACTAAAACTTCATGAAAAAAAAAAAAAGAACTATATCTAGAAATATGTATTAGAACAAATCCAGGAAGCAATTCGGGCAACAAATAAGTAGAATTTCGGAGAATGACATAATAACCACTGGAGAAAAAAAAAAATCAAGCTATGAAAATTAATGACAGAGTAAAGAAGTATACCATTTGCAGTTAAATCCACACTTAAAAATTTGGTCCTGTAAGCATATTTTATAACTCAGTTTCTCTTTACTCTGTCTCTGAGAACAAACACCTCAAAACTCACATTCTCCAAGTGTCTGTTAACAAGGCAGTCCCCTCATGGACATGCCCCTTTCCCTTTTCAAAGCATTTCTACAATGGTAATCTAATTTTTCACTACAGCATCCCTGTGAGGATTGCACCATTCCCATTTTAGACAAACCTGGTCATGTCAGCCACCTTGGATAAGGTCACTGAGCTATTCTGGGACAGAGCTAAGACTATAACTTACTATCCTCATTCTTTCCACAACCGTGCACAATTTTGCTTATTCTCCCTACCCCGTTTCTATTTTTATTATCGTCCCATTTGTTTCTCAAAAGGGTCTACTAACCTAACATCCTACCCCACATATATGGGGTTGCAAAGGGCAGAAACCCACTGGAGGGAGTACGAGGAAGGAAAAATGATAAGGAGATGGCAGATGATAGCTGCCCAAGGACAAGAATTAAATACAGTCGGGGCCCTGGGGACTCGACCTGGGATGAAGTCAAAGACAAAGCTCTTCTTGCCATCACTCTCAGGGGTCATCGAGCGGCATTCTTACGAAATCTGTGTCCCTCTCCTCACCCCTTCTCTACGTAGTTGGCCTCGGTTCACACATGGTCCAAGACGATCATCTAGGTCTCCCAACCCTTCTGAAGCTTCTGTGCTTCACACACTATGATAACACTGTAGCTTTACTCAAACTCTCTCAAGAGTGAATTAGCTGTCTGTTGGCCCAGTGACAGTCTGGCAGGCTCTGGTTAGATGTCTACCACTGGTCTGGTTAGCTTTGGAGAAGGAGGGAACAAGGCAGCAGGCCAGGAAAGTCATTCTACTACACTATAGCACAGCAAGATACAAGCACTGCCAGACATGGGCCCTGTACTTAAACAAACCCCTCCCTCTCAAGAGGAGAATACTGATGTCTGAATGCTAAAAGGACTTACCTAAGGTGACAGAAGCACTATGGCAGTCATGCCTACAGTCCACATATCCTGGTTCTCCGAAGCCACATATTTTATTCTGAAACCTATCATTGAAATTCTTCAATCCATAGCTAATAGTATAACTCCTCTCTCACATCCAGCTATCATCTTGATATACAAACAGTAAATCTATGATTACACATAATGTGTAAATACTCATAAGATATCGCTACCTGTAAAGCAATAAGTGTCTACCAGAGCAACCCATTAGAACCATCTTAGGAGCTTTTTTAAAAATACCACTGCCTGTGTCCCACCGTAGACCAATTGTATCAGAATCTCTGAGGACAGCCTTGTGACACTGGTATTTTAGTTTCTTAAAAGCCCCCCAGCTCATTCTAATGTGCAGTCAGAATAAAAAATCACTACTTTTAAAACCTTCAATACCCCGACTTTAATTCAAATTCAAACTAAGGAAAGTTCTTAAATAATTTAACAATGTATCTTAGACCATAATTTTAGAAAAATTTTCTATAGCGACAGAGCTACCATTTGTTGATCACCCATAATGTGCTTTACAAATACTAAGCAGAATATAACCTCCATGAGGGTGAGGGTCTGGTTTGCTTCTATCATATTCCCATTGTCTACTATAGGGCCTTGCACAATGTAAATGCTTAAGAAAGACTTGTTGAAGGTACAAGTGAATGAATGGTCTTATTTACCTCTCACAGTGGCCCTGGAAGGTAGGTGTTATTATTTCCTAGTCACTAATGAGGGTTTTTCAAGCTCAGATAGACTCTAATAAACTTATAGCAACACATGTGCTCTATTTACACACATAATGTTGAAATTACATGTGTTTTCATGGAGTTAATCAAAACTGATCTTTTGATCAAAGATCAAATCTGTCATGTGAAAAAAGTTATCTTGAATACTAGCTCTATTTTTTAATTTCAAAAGCTGAGCATACTGCCATCAAATAAATCTTTGGACAGTTCAGATTCATTGTGCATAATACTCAAGGAACAGAGTTTCAACTCAAGCCATATTTCTTTTTCTTTTTCTTTTTCTTTTTTTTTTTTAGATTTTTTTAACCCACTGAGCCACCCAGGTGCCCCTCAAGCCATATTTCTAACTTAGTGTTTTAAGAGTTGAATGGAGGGGCACCTGGGTGGCTCAGTGGGCTGAAGCCTCTGCCTTCAGCTCAGGTCATGATTCCAGGGTCCTGGGATCAAGCCCCTCATTGGGCTCTCTGCTCAGCAGGGAACCTGCTTCCTCCTCTCTCTCTGCCTGCTTCTCTGCCTACTTGTGATCTCCGTCTGTCAAATAAATAAATAAAATCTTAAAAAAAAAAAAAAAAGAGTTGAATGGAAAAACCTAACCGCATTTAATCTAAAATATGACTCAATGCTTAGTAAAGTAATGAGCTGGCGAGCAGGAATCAAAGCCACCTGAATGATCCCTGAACGCTGGCTTTGGTCATTCTCAGTGTTAAATCCTGCAATGAGATACCAAAATCATACTAATCTTTTGAAAAATAATATCCAATTCTTCTGGCTAGCAAATGTCAGGCTCGGGATAAAGGACCAAAGATAGATGAGCCTGTTTAAAATACTCAGTTTAAAGAAAACCAAAAAGGGAAGACACCAAAAATTAAAAGAAAATTAGAATTTTTAACAACATCCTTCCTCACCTCCAGTCACGCCAAACTGACTGCTAATGGAAACTGAATCCATCTCAACTGGGGTAGAAATTTCATAATTTGCCAAGACGTAAGAGCTCAGCAAAAGAAGTGAAAAGAAACTTCTTCCTCTTATTTAATTGAAACAGTATTTAGAGAAGAACATCTAAGATACCATATTAGGAATTTTAGAATGCCCTAAAATGGATATTTAATATCTAAGGAGTAAAGAGAATTTTTCTTATGTGCATATAAATTTTGATGTTCCTAGCATAGTATCTGAACTAAGAGTGCAGGAAGGCCCCAGAGATAGACCTAAAAAGTGTGCTTACCATATCAGCAACAAAGGCAGAATGAATGAAAGAAGAATCCAGAATCTAGGAGAGAAGCAACCTACAATATGTCATCATTCAACAAATATCTAAACACTGATGTTAGCCTGATACTATGCCATTTGCAAAAGCAAAAGTCTTCTATCCATGACATGATGTCCTACAAAGAAAGATATACTTAGTTCACTGGTGTTAATACACACTCACGTGACCCTGTGGGTTTTTATTTTTAATTCATTAAGCTCTATTACATCACACTTCAATAAGAGCAACAACCTTATAAAAAAACCATGTAATAAACCAGTTGGCCCAAGGTCTAAGATGCACCCTGGTCATGGATGAAGCATTTGGGAATCCTTCCCTTAACCCCTTCGATGCACTAAGGTATTATTTAGAAAATTACCATCCTGGCCTCCTAAATGATACTTTAGTCATGCTGCCCTACAGGCTAGTTGAGAAGAGATCAGGGTAAGAAATCAATGACACAGCAGTACTGGTTGGGGTCACACTATAGTTCAACTCTTGCATAAGAATGTTAAAAAAAGGAGGGTATGTGCTATGGTAAGTGCTGTGAAGTATGTAAGCCTGACAATTCATGGACCTGTACCCCTGGGGCCAATAATATATTATACATTAATTTTTTTCTAGTGTAAAATATAAATAAATAAATAAATAAAATTTGAGGGAAAAATAAAAAATTTAAAAATAAAAGAATGTTTAAAAAAAAAATTATATTCTCCCCCAACACCCAACTCATTCCTTATGCTACTCCTCCTCCACACACCCCATGGCACCTTGGTGATCTTGAAAAGTTAAAATATCTCTGAGTCTCCAGAGCTGGGTGCAGGACCCCACAAAGGAGCATGGAAGACATTCCTTTCATGTAATGCCCCTGGCAGGCCCTGTGCTTTAACCTTATGCTAATATTCGCCTTAGCGATCACTGTCTGCTTCCCAACTTCAGTCCTCGGTGTTTCGATACAGATGTTTGTTCAGTGTGTGGAAAAAATGTTTACAGCGCATTGTAGAATTAAAAAGAAAAAGTGTGCTGAACCACAAAAGAGGTGGGGGAGGATATTTCTGAGTTTCAAACTTCTTAGAGATGATCTCCAGTCGCTCAGGGACTAATGGAGAAGTCAGTGAAGTCAGCTCTGTTCTGTGGTTTCTGCTCAGTGCTCCCATTTTTAATTTACAAATCAGGTTGACCGGACACACGTAAAACAATTTTAAACACCTTCGTTCCCCATGTCTCCAAGGGCTCTGCTTCCAAGCTCTTTGAGTTTTCCTCCTAAATCTCTCTCAAATCCATCCACTTGTTCCAACACCCTTGCTAGTTACCAGCCCAAGGTAAAGTCGCCACAGTCTCTCAGCTGAAGTGCAAGAGTTACCTCACCACCCTCCCCAGATTTACCCCTGCTCCCTGCCCTGCTTCAGTCCAGCCATCCTTACTCAATCTCTTCACTCTGCAGTCCAAATGATCTTCTCAAAAACCGTATCTAACCATGTGATCTACCCATCTACCTATTATATACCACCACACCCACCTGTTAAATTCCATGATGGCTTCCCATTTCAGGAGGGTAAAGATCTTGATGCTTCCAGGCAAGTCAAGGCGTGGTGTGGTGTGGGCTCTACCAAGCTTCCCAGCCTCAGCCCTCTCCGCGCTCCACACTGAGATCTGTGCTTCAGTCATTTCTGGTCTTCTTGTTTTTTTCCTGGGCACACATATGCCTTCCCACCCCCAAAAATGTCTGCACACTGTTTTTTTCCTTCTGATGTATTTAATCTGTACCTTCTTCCAGATCTCAGCACATTAATTTAATTCCTTAGGGAGGTCTTCCCAACCCCACGACTAGGTCAAATTCCCTTGTATTACACAGTCTTGTATAATGTTTTTACAGCTGTAAATTAGTATTTATTATCTGATTATTGAATTAATCTTCACCTCCTCCACTGACTGCAGCTGCATGAGGACAGAGACCATGCCTGCTTTAACTAAGGTGACCATACATCCCAGTATTCCCAGAACAGTCCAGTTTACACCAGTTGTCCCAGAGTATTATTAAGAGTGCTACCATTGCCTCTGGCAGGTATTAACTGGACTGAAATGTAATCACTATCCTAATTTTAGTTCATCCTTAAATCAGCAACTATACAGTCAGAAAATAGCCACTGTATTATTAGTGAGTAAAAAAGTCTAATTTTATATAGCTATATATTCATATTTCAGAAAAAATATCTACCAAGTAGCTTTCCAACAAAGTTGCTAAACAGAGAGAAGCATCAAATATATGGCCAACTCCTGGGGCACCTGGGTGGCTCAGTGGGTTAAGCCTCTGCCTTCCGCTCAGGTCATGATCCCAGGGTCCTGGGATCTGGCCCCGCATTGGGCTCTCTGCTCAGCAGGGAGCCTGCTTCCTCCTCTCTCTCTGCCTGCTTCTCTGCCTACTTGTGATCTCTGTCTGCCAAATAAATAAATAAAATCTTTTTTAAAAAAATATGGCCAACTCTTAAGTCGCTGGCATTCACAACAGCTAAGTTAGTTACTAAATACACAATACTTTAGATCAACTCTAGAGACGCACCTTTGTGTCCATATTACTCCAAAATAGGTCACTGGAAGATTAACTGCTTCGATGAGGTCAGTACCTCAAAGGCTGTATAAAGAGCACTTTGACGCAAATAAAGGTATCAAAGTGGTTATCTACCACAGAAGGGCAATAAAATGTCTGGCTTTAATTACTGCACCAAGTAAACAAAGGTGTTGCCCGTATATATGTCATGGAGACTCACCAAATTCAGCTATAAGTGTAAAAGAAATTAGATTTCATTTCCATTTATTAATTGGTTTCATCAACATAAAAGGCCTTTGTTAAACAACTGTCTTAGAAGCAGGGCAATGCAAAAGTAGACCCAGTTCATGCATCTGCTTTGGGCACTAGCCAATCTCTGATCATTAATTCCATCAAAGCAATAATAGTTCAGGTGAACTATCTCCTAAGACAGTTCTGAATTCCCCATTAATCAGAATGAAGAAGTAAGAGATCCACAGACAGCCCAAGGCAAGAACATAACATCCAAGCATTCCTCGGGTCTGAGGTGGACTATGGCATCCCTAGCATGGCTCTATGAGCGCTATCATGCCCCACAGGAATTTTAAATAATAGACAAGTCAGACAATAAGACCACCAGCCCTCGTGCTGGGAGAAATCATGTAAGAGAGAATCTGGCCCAGGCAGAATTAATTTGGAGGGGGGGCTCCACCAAGAAAAAGCAGACCACTGTGTTTTCCTTTAGGTTGTAAATTCTGAACAATCTATGCAGCCAAGATAAGAATCTTAACAGAGAAGTACACAGGGATGAGTGTGTAAAACCCTCTTCAAAAGGAAGCTGAGCATCAGAATTTCCTTGCATTACTCATTTTACTGGCTTGTATTTTTTTCCTGTCTTAATTACACATGGAACCAATCTAACAATAATTGTGGTTTTGATTACAAGTTCATAAGCTCACAGAGTTTTAAGGAAAAGAGCTCCGTCTTTAAACTATCACAGTTTTGTTCTTATACAAAGCTTCAGAGGGAAGAGCCCAAATTCTTAACATGTGGGTTCAAGAATCCACATATAAAGGTCCATAAACTTTACTGTTCCATGTACACATGTACAACAGACTATTTTTCTAGGGAAAGAAGTCTTAGCTTCAAATTCTAAACTGGCTCTTGAGTTAAGAATCTTTTCATTGTTATAGGAATTCCTCACTTAAAAAAGAATCTCTGTTTAAAGAACAGTGAAATGAATCTCTCAGTTAAGAAAATTGGGTACAGGTAGCCTGCATCCAAAATTTGCTTTGCAAAGCAGATTTTTACATAACTAGTATACATTAAATGGGATAAATTATAATAACTCTACATGCCATGCCTCTAAAAACACATTTCTTCACTCCATAAGTATTTTTTTAGTATCTCTTAAGATCGTGTATATTTTAGGTACTGAGGAAGAATAAACAAAATTTTAACATTGTTCCTGTCCTTATAGCATGTATAGTGTAGTAGAAAATTGACAATAAACAAGCAAATAAATAAATGAATACAATACTTAATAATTAATATTCTTAATCACTAGGAAAGAAACCAACCAGCAGCTGTGATTAACTATAACATCAAGTGGTCAGGGAAGTCCTCATTCTTTTTCCCTACAACCCAGAAAAGAAGAAATCTTCAAATAATTGGAACTAGAGAGGACCTTATAGAGATTCTTGGTTTTTTCCTCAGAGTACCTTTAAAATATCAAGTAACAAGAAGAAAAAAGTTTAAATTAAATTAAAAATAAGTAGATAAACAAAATATCAAGTAAACATTAAAATTTTAGCTAACTAGTTAATAGTTATTACAATATCCATTACTTTAAATTCTAGCTTCTAGCTAACGAAGAACAAAAATTACAAATAGGAAAAAATGGAGAGAAGGTGAAGAAACATGTGGCCATAGATGAATGTTTTTTTCTAATTTGAACTGATTAGCTAAGAAGGCAAAAGGAAATTGTATGGTCATAAGAAGCAGCAAGGCAAAATTACGTCATCTTAGAGACTCAGCTTCTTATGAGTTTAAATGGAACGTGGGTGAGAAGTCAGAGAAGGACTCCTATAGCCTCTGGTCTTACAATGCACCTAGAAATTGACAAGCTTTATTTGAAAATTAGATTTAGAATCACGAACACTACACGTGTACTAGAGATACGTGAGCTCTTTGCCTAACCCAACGTGGCTTCCTTGTTCTAATGAACAGCACCCGGTGGTTTCCCTGCTCTTTCAATTCACGGGACAAAATCCCACGCAGCAAAGTCTCAGGACTGCATCATGCTGGCCTTCCACAAGACAGCCAACAGTCCACACCTTCCTTGCACTCAGACCTCCCTTGCTGAAGACGGTCTCTGCTTCTCTGGGGCCCCTTTGAGAGTTCTCTGAGGCTCTTGAAAAAAGTAGAACCAAAAGAAGCATCAAGAATAAAGAATACACTTTAGGGCCAAATTAAAATCTGGTCATCATATATCACAAAAGCAAGTCACATTTTCTAACTATCCACTCTCAGTTGCACCTGTGTACCCCAACTTTCCAAAATTCTAGTAACAAAAATAAACATGAGAATAAGTGCTACCAATATACAATTTCTAAGAGATTGAACCATAAAAATTTAGTAAGCACCAGACATGGAAGAATCGTAGGAAAAAGAGAAAAGAGAAGTAGGTAGTAAAGAACAGGAAAAGGAAAGGAGAAACAGAATAAAAAGGAGGCCTCAGTCCTCAAGCGTGCAGAGTGCTCAAAAGAGATTAAGTGTTGACAGGAGGAGAGGGGAGATGAACCAAACCAGCAAAAATTGATCACGCACAAAACACTATACTAGCTGTTGTGACAAATGGTTATGCATTTTTAGAACTTCAGGAAGATCGTACAGTTGGCTGCTCCACAGTGAAAAAATTCAATTGTTCAGACAGCACAAGTGTATTCAAACTGTTCAAATGGCTCAGATTACGCAGGGATGACCAGTGAAACCGAGCTCCATGGTGCTCAGTTTTTCTCTATGTATACCACCAGGTACACCAAAGACACACATACACACATACACACATACACACTCACATACATACAAACACACATACACACACACACACACACAAACTCACACATACAATACCCTCATACATGTATATACATACACGAACACATATACACACCTACACTCACATATACAGACATACACACATACACACTCATGCATATACACATATACACACATATACACTCACAGAGATACACACACACACACACATACACTCACACACAAAAAATATACCTATAATACCCTAGCTCATCCGTGATGAACATATGCTTCTAAAAAAGGGACTTCCCAGCACTGGGGGAACTTTTTACCTCTTCCCCACTATGGGAAAATTTGTGGTTAATAAAAAAATCTTTAAAAAAACACTGAGATATCGGGTCAATGGAGTTCATAATAATAGCAATAGTAGCTTTTCTTGCTTTTTCATGGGATAAAAGTATAATCTGCTGAGAATCAAGACCTTTTTGAGGTATGTGTGTACATATTTGCTTTCCATCACTAAGAAAATTTCTATCCAAACAGACATATTGTAAAAAAACAGAATCACTTTGTCCCAATTCCATTCCTTTTTTTTTTTTCTTTTGTAAGTGAAGCATTTACTTTTGTGAGGGGAAATTAGGTATTTAATGCTTCTGCCCACAAAACCCAGCAACATAGCACATATTAAAAGTAAACCACGGGTCTCAGTAAGCATCCCAAGAGGAATCTTGCTTCCCCAAGAATTAACCTCAATTCCAGAAGTCATCCGAAATCCAGACCAAACATCTCCTATTTCTAAAAAGATTTTTACTGGTAATGAGAATGATAAAACTGCAAATTCTTTCTGAGGGCTACAGGAAGGCTTCTGGAAAGACAAACAGAAGGCAGATTTGCTGGAGTGTACAGTGTCAGGACCTAACACAGTGCCTAGCGAGAAGATGCCAGTGAATGGCCATGTGTAGCTGTCAATGAATAAACAACGATTAATGGGGGGAGGGATCCCCCAAGCAGACAACTTCAACAACTAGATTTTCATATATTGAATAATTCTTTTTTCTCTTATGTTACATTTCAGAAATGTTCTCTCCCATTTCAGGGTGATGTTTGGCTACTGGAAGGGAAGCTGCATGGGAACAGAGACCATCAACTAGCACAGAGCTGATACTCACTGAATACTCAGAGAATTAACGATCAACACATAAATCAAAAGAGGAATATCCAATCAGTACAGGAATGAAGGGTAGAAAAATAAATGAATAGCGTTTCCCTCCCACATCACCTTGGTTTCTCAGGACCTGGCCTGTCACCCTCCCCATAGAGGCATATTTTGAGTCTCAAGGCATGAGGCTATCTTAAAGGGACTTGTCAAAAACTTACTTCACTCCTTGGGTTCTCAAAAAGAAATGGAATGGTTTCAAGGGGAAAATATAAACATATGATTCAGAAAAGTTGGTTCAAATCCTACTCCTCTACCTAGAAGGTCCATGACTCTTCACCAGGGTTTCTCAATCTTGGCACTATTGACATTTTAGGCTGGATTATTCTTTTGTTTGGAGGCTGTGCTGTATACTGTGGAATGTTCAGCAGCATCCCTAGCCCCTAACTCACTATATAATATTATCACAGTGCATCCCGAGATCACAACCAAAAGTTGTTTCTCTAGACATTATCAAATATTTCCAGGGAGGGGTGGTTCAAAATCATCCCCAGATGAGAACCACTCCTGTAGGCAAATCTCTTGATTATATATGCCTCATTTTCTCCCATAAAAAATGAGAGTAATACTACTTTCCTCGAGTAATGATGGAAATAATTAAAATATAAAATAACAGCAATTACAAACAATTCTGACCACAACAAGGTTAATATTTATTGGGTGCCTGTGGTACATCAGGCCCCAAGGAATTACCTACAGTGATCCCCTCCAAACTGCACAACGACCATAAAGACTGCAGACACTCTCCTCTTCACCCTAATCACACAAATAGGAGCTATCCCAGCCAAGATCCAATTAGAAGCCATCCGACTCCAAGAGCCTTAGCTCTCACTTTCCATACTCTATAGTCAACCGGCAACACCACTTGGCACCCACAGGCCCTCAACATAAAGTTGTTGCCTTCCAACATTTTTCTTAATTTTCTCTTCCCAGAATAATCAGAGTTCAGTATGCTTCCTTACTGCAGGAAATCTGGGAGTGACGCCTTCATCTCCCGCATCAAACATATCATTGTTGCCTCTTCCATCCTTATCCTCACTGGCTTCCTCCTGCCTGGTATATGCTCCAAAACCTTCTCAGCCCTATATCCACAGGAATCAGTGCCATCTGGATTCAGCTAGAGGTTCCTAAAGACCAGAGACCAGTTTCTCCACACAACTGACATATTCATTACATGTTTATGGGTGATGGTGGTGATCCTACATAGTAACCAAAATACACAAGTGTTGATTTGACATTGTCTAGGTTTATGATGAAAAGGCCATATACAGAATTTTAGGAGGGGTTATGACAGCTGAACTTCAGTGGAAGGTGAGGAATTCTACTTTTAAAAAAAATACTTAACTACATCTAATGAACGTAAGCAAAAGAATCTGTAATTGTTTACACTCCCTGGAGCTGGGCCCTCAGCCATGATGTTTCATCCACTCAAAACAAGAGAATAAAAAATGAGGTGGTCTAATGTTAGCAGAGCCTTTTCTACAGGATTTAAAGGATCTTATAAGATTAGCCTACAAATGAATAATCATCGTGGTAACAGGATATGAAGATTAAGCATTTAAAGTTGAAAAAAAAGTTAAACAAGGGGGAAAAAAACCATAGAAAGACAAATCTTTATTACCCAACTTCTTTTTTGACTTTTTTCCCCCCTATAATGATAGGTTTCTGTAATTTACACATGAGAATATTTACTTGAGGCTTATTTTGGTGGAATAAATCCTAATTTGTAGGTCAAAACTACCATTTTCTGGTTTAGTTAGTTTCTCCAAGCACATCCTTTCCAATCCTAAAGTAGTACTTCAAACACTGTTCAAGATTCCCCCAGTCCTAGAAAAGGCCCATTTCGAAATCCAGGTCCAACAAAAATGACAAGAGTAATATCGTTTGTTCTCAATGAAAGTAGTGGGGGAGAGGGACTAATCACGGCCCACCAGAAACCACAATTTAAAGAGTAAGACACAATGGCCACTCCACACACACTATAACAGCAATGATCAAAAGACCGAAAACAGTGCTGGCAATATGGAGAAACTGGAACTGGAACCAGTACCCATCTGGTGGGAATGTAAAATGGCACAGCTGTTGTCAAAAATCAGTCCCAAAGTTCCTCAAAAGGCAGAACATAGAGTTTCCACAGGACACAACAATTTTATTCCCAGGTACATACTCAAGAAGACCAAACACAAGTCCACACAGAAGCTTGTACAAGAATATTGAGAGCAGCTTTATATGTAAAAGACAAAAAGCAGAAGTAACTCAAAGGTTCATCAATTAAGGAATGGATAAACAAAATGTGGTATATCCCTATGATGGAACATTCCTTGGCCATAAAAAGGAATGCTACAGCAAGGAGGAACCTTGAAAATATTACATGTAGTAAGAGACGCCAGACATAAAAGGCCTCATGTTCTGTGACGTGATTTATACGAAATATCCAGTAAGCAAATCCATCAAGACAGAAAGTAGATCAGTTGGTGCCAGGGGATGGGGAAGAGGGAAACTGGGACCAACTGCTTAAAGCTTCAGGGCTTCTTCTTAGGGGCATAGGAACATTCTAGAATTTGATAGCTATAATGATCGTACAAGACAGTGAGAAATACCAAAAACCAAGGGGCGCCTGGGTGGCTCAGTGAGTTAGCCTCTGCCTTCGGCTCAGATCATGATCCCAGGGTCCTGGGATCGATCCCCGCATCAGGCTTTCTGCTCAGCCAGGAGCCTGCTTCCTCCTCTCTCTCTCTCTCTGCTTGCCTCTCTGCCTACTTGTGACCTCTGTCTGTCAAATAAATAAATAACATCTTTAAAAAAAGAAAGAAAGAAATACCAAAAACCACTAACATGAAAACAATAAATTGTTGAATTTTATGTGATGAGGATTATATCTTAATTTAACATAATGTTGAAAGGAAAGGTCAGAGACCATGAAAGAAAAACACTAAACTTTCAAATGTATAGTTGGTTCCTCCCCCTCAGCAACGACTCAGCCCCCCGCAGTGAGTGAGTGGTCTCTTCCCCAAAAATGAAAGTCTCCCTGTCCATTTAAGCGACGTGGACTGAGATAAGAAGCAAGTGCTAAAGCTTTAAACAATTAGAAATGGTAAGGAAAGCATGGTAGAGGGATTCGAATCTACTTCAGTGTAGAGAACATATATAAATTTACGCTTATTTTTGTGTATTTTTGACAGAAGAAAAATAAGACTGTGAAAGCAAATGATAAGGCGGCAGGAGTATCCTAGCAAAGCAGGACAAAACAAAGTCTAAACTGCTATCGTTTCTTTGCTCGTTTTTGGTATTTAAGTTTGTCTGTGTAAGTAAGTAGACATGGCATCCTAGGGGAATATAGTAAACACTGTAAAAACAGACTTTAAAACAAACAAACAAACAAACAAAAAAAAAAAGCAAGGCTGACCAGTGTGTAAACCAGACAAATAAGAACTACAGCAGAGGAAACAAAAGCACAATTTCCTATCAGGTCACTTCTCAGTTATTTCCGCTTTCCAGCACTCCCCAACTATTTCCTGCCTGGCTCTTTCCTTCCTCCTGCATTCCTTCATTTCCATGTTTACCCTCTTGCATCAACACACTGCTCTTCTCCATGGAGGGCCGGACCTTTGGCTAATCTGTCTTCTCTGGATGTGTTCTCCTAGGATGAACTTCACACCCCACAACCTCCTCTCTCTCCTCGAAGGTCGCCCAGATATTTTCTCTTAACTGCATCAGTCGTCCAGTTGGTCACTCCCTCCCCTAGCAAATGAGTGTGGTGGGGCACCAAATGAAGATAACAATGACAATCCAAATCTGACACCATCTCTGCTCTATCAGAACCTAGAGCCTAGGGTGGGACAAAGAATTCATTAAATGAGCACACATAAAAGGATAAAATGACAAGTGATTTAAATAATTAAGTACAAGGCAAAGTTAAGGTTAAGTACAAGGACCCGGGAGTATATTTAAAAAAACGGGTGGGTAGGCAAGTGAAGAGGTAGAAGAGGAGGGGGAAAGAGGACAGAACTAGCCCGAGGAGATAGCATATTGGAAAGGCCCTGTGCAAGGAGAAGCATAACATACTTTAAGAAATAAATGAAGTCCCTGGTGGCTGAAGCACAAAAAGAACTGTAGGGGTACAATAGGGGAGCAGAGCAGAGAGGATAGGCAAAAAGACCAGTTGGGCAGGCTTTTTGTGCCAACACAGGGACGAGGGTTAGAAAAGCTATTTCAACGACACAGGGAGAGATGATAGTAGCTGGGCTACAAAAATGGCATATATACTTAAATAATAAAAACGATCACAACAATCATAATAACAGCTGCGGCTATTATTGTTGCCAAATGCTTATTATGTGCCCAGACCCATGCTGTTTGTTTTAAATATATTATCTTTTTCCCCCCCTCCCAACTCTAAACAATAAATATTGTGATTCCCAATCTGCAAGCAAGGAAACTGAGACCCAGTGACTTAAATCACCTGGCCAGGACCCCAAGCCGTTGGTATGTGATACACAAGGAACTGAATGAGTACTCTATCTGCCTGGTTTCTACTAACACAACATAGTTTCCTTATCATAAAAGGAATAAAAATACCAACCAATGTAGAGCCAAGAACTGTGCTGGGATGTTTAAAATCAGCTGGGCTTTCAACTGTCCCAACAACTGTGCCATATGGACAGCAGCAATCCCACTTTGAAGAAGGGGAAACTGAGGCAGAGCCAGGTCAGTGGTGGGGATATGCTGGATACTAATTGTTCCTAGGTCACAGAGTCACAAAATGGGGAACTGGACTTAAAATTCCAGAGGGTTTCTCCTTCTCAATGAGGATGCTAATTAAAAACTAAAGTTCTGAGGATTGCCTGGTTGGCTCAATTGGTTCAGGGTCCGACTCCTCCTTTCAGCTCAGGTCAGGATCTCTGGGTTGTAAGACTGAGCCCCGCGTAGGGCTCCATGCTAGGCATGGAGTCTGCATAAGATTCCCTCTCTCCCTCCTACTCTCCCCCCCACC
The DNA here is from genome assembly GCF_022355385.1 of Mustela nigripes. Classification (NCBI taxonomy): domain Eukaryota; kingdom Metazoa; phylum Chordata; class Mammalia; order Carnivora; family Mustelidae; genus Mustela; species Mustela nigripes. The sequence goes on along the minus strand of NC_081558.1, from coordinate 37,281,784 downwards.
CACCTTTCTGTCTCTCCCTCTCTAAAAAATAAAGAATTTTAAAAAAAGAAAGAACAAACGAATGAACAAACGAACCTAAAACTCTGGGATATCCCTTTATCTGTTGATAAAGGGTAAAAACCCTCTGTAAAATCTAAAGTGGTATTGCTTCTGAAATGAACATTCATATTTTTATTATAATCTCTGACCCACAGCGTCGGAAGTTCCAGATTTATATCACTGCATGTGTCACCTCATCACTGACGGCTCATAAAGATAAAAATAATCTCAGTTACAGATGAAAAACATTGAGTATTTCCACCAAAATGGGCAGAAGAAATGACTCTGACAATCAAGTCAGCTATACGAAATCATATGATTTTCACAAAATGCACCATCAAAGTATCAACACTTCAAAATCAAGACCGAAAACAAATGTCGCTTACCACCAAAGAGGAAGATTTTAGACTGAGAATTCAAGAAAACAGAAAGGAGTGAAAGAGGCTCCCTGAATTCCTAATTCCCCCATCATAGCCTGCCTCCCTCAAAACTCTAAGGCTACACGTGGATTTATGTATCTGTGTCCCACTGAGTCCAACAAAACAGAAAATTCCTGCTCTTTGGTCAAAAGAATCCTTTTCTTCCCCCCTTTTAATCTGTTCACTCCCCCAAAATATTTAATGAATGATCTCTAGTAAAATAATAGATACTGTAACAAATGTTCATTTATATGACTTGTACATATTGCCACTCAGGCAACAAATACCTCTGTGAATACTATTGTACAAAGTGAGAACAAAGGTTTAAAAAAAAAAAACTACTTAGACACAGAGATTGTGTTTTATGTTTCCATCAATCAGGCTAACCTTCAGCTAATGTATCAAGTATAATCCAGTTAGTTTTCCATGTACATGTGGCATTAAACTGGTTTGATGAAAGCCAAATAATTATAAGTGCACCTTTTGGATGAAAATACAGTGCAAATTACTGCATATTGTTATTTAAAAATAATCTGTAAACTTATGAGAGCAGCAGACTTTCCCTTTGCTACTGCATTTAGCTTACATGCGAGTCAGAATACTTAACAGTAAAAACCTTCTATTTAATGGGTATGGTTTCTGCAACCTTTATCATCTAAATGTGGTCTTGGTTCATCTGCTTGAACAATGTAACCCCTCGGCATTTTTGTTTGTGGCATTTGCCCAAGTATTTTGAAATGTTTAGTTTATTGCCAAGGCAACAGATGAGGACTAAGTAACAAGTCAGTCCCTCCCAGTTTTTGTTTCACAACTATCCTACAGAGATGTGGCTTCTCAGCTTCAGCGACCACAGTGAATCCAAAAGGCAGTGGAGTTTACTACCTGGAAAACTATTTCAAAAGATTCACAAGCACTGAAAGAAAAACTCCTGCCAGACCAGATCCTCTTTTTCCATCAAGAAGTAAAATTGCCATACTCCTCAAAGGAATAACAACTAAACCCAAGCCTCAAAAATGACAACAGAAAATTAATTTTTTTCATAACAAAAGATTTTACATAAGTTAGGATGTCAGGGACCAGTGTTCTATATAAACTGTTATGGCATGAACATGAACAAAGGTGAAGAGAAATCACAGATTGCCTTAAAATTTGTACTGTATACTTAATAATTTTAAAATGTGTGAACATAAAATATGTAAGACTGATTTACTAGCTATGTATAAACATTTGAATTTTATAAATGCATTGATATTAATTGATGTATGAAAATTATCTTTTTTAAACCAAAGGTGATCTTATTTTTTTATGTTAGTTACTGCACAGCACATCATTATTTTTTGATGTAGTGTTCCATGATTATCTTTTTATCATATGAAGAGTTATTACATAATTTTTTTTTAATTGGAATTGTTCTATACCAGGCTTTCTTTAAAAGAGGCAAAAGATCAAATACTGGTTGATTACACTAAGATCAAGAATAGGTTAAACTAAGTCACAGGTCAGACAGGTTCAGACAAGTGGTTACTGGCTGAGAAAGATACCTGAGAACCTTCTACAGTGCTGTAAACAGTCTAATTCTTAATCTGGGTAGTAGCTACATGGGTATGGGGAACGGGGGCTGGGGCATAAATAAATAAATCACAAACACAAAGCAGTTTTAATGACATTCCATTTCTTAAGTGCATATAGACTGTAATGTTTGCATATTACCTTGAAAACCAAACACATGACAACTGTGTCTCCATCATCTTAAACTCTCAATTAAGGCCAAAGAAGGGACATGCACATGGCTTATTCCCCAGCCCATAGAAATATGCGGAATCTTTACCATGACCTATTTTTTTTTAAGATTTATTTATTTATTCTACAGAAAGAGAGAGCACGGGCAGCAGGGGCAAAGGGAGAGGGATAGAGAATCTCAAGTTGACTTTGTGCTGAGCACGGAGCCCGAGGCAAGGCTCAGTCTCATATCCTGACATGATGACCTGAGCCAAGACCAAAAGTGGGACACTTAACCTGCTGCGCCACCCAGGAGGCCCTATCATCACCTATTTTAAAAAGGCATTAAGTCAAACCAACACAAGGCCATGTGACTTTCTGTAATAAACAAACAAACAATGCTTTGATCAGGGGGTCACACTTCGGATTAAGGGCCTGATGCCCAGTTTTGTTCAGATATGACAACACACACCCTAATAATTTAGCAAATCACCCATAAAATGTCATTTGTAAGATATAAAGCGACTGAAATCATACACAATGCATCTCTTTCCAGAAACAAATCATACATGGAAAGTAGGCAGCCCCTCAATGATATGCCCACGTGGGGCTATTCTGCCCAATGCTAGAAGTTGGAGAGATTTGGTAGGAGAGAGATGGGGGGGGTGCAGGTGACTGGCTACTTGGGTCCCACTGTCTCCTACATACTTGAACTATCTGGAGTGCCAAGAGCAGAACTACATGCACCACCAGAAGGGCCTGAACCCCAGTAGAATGAAATCATGCACAACTCACCTGTCATTTCCATCTCCTTCCCATGGTTCTCTAATTTGAGCAAGTGTTGCCCTAAATACAGCCAAGAAATACTCAAACTGATAAATAGACCACAGATTATAAGGACTCTGTTATATACATTATACATCATAGCAGTGGTTCTCAAACCAGGGGGGAGGGGAATTTGCACCCCCTTACCCCCAAGAACACTGGCAGTGTCTGGTGACATTTTGGTCATTACAACTTGACATGGGGGTAGGCATGGTACTAGAATCTAGTGAGTAGAGACCAGGGATGCTGTTAAATATCCTGCAGCGTACAGGACAGCTACCACAACAACAAACTATCTGGCCCCAAATGACAAGAGTGCCAAGGCTGAGACACTCTGCACTGAAGCCTAGATAAGCCAGCATGCAAAGATTCCAAAAGGCAAATTAGCAAATTAGAAAAGCTAGAGATTTAAGCTCATGAAACCAGATGAAAGTATAAATAAATAAAAGTAAAATAAAAAATAAGCCTGCCAACTTTCCTCTTCAAGTATCACACAGGGTCAAGGCTTTTCAAAAAACCTATGAAAAATAAGCAGCCCTGTTTGGTGTTTTGGTGGGGGGGGGGGGCAGGGAGGGGACCTGTAAACAATCTGAATCAATAAACAGGGGATTATGTAAATAAATGATGATAAAATCATACCATGAAATACTCCAATGCCATTAAAAATAATGGTTTTTGCTAAATGTACTAATTTGGAGAGATGCCCATGAAACAGTATCAGGAAAATAAAGAAAATTACAGAGCACTGTAGACAGCAGGAGTCTCCTTTTGTAAAAAATTAAACAACCATATATAGATATAGATATAGAATATAGATATAGATATATAGATATAGATACATACATGCACACATAGTTTTGCATGAGCAGGGGAAGGACTGCTGATACAAACCAAACCATTACATCTAAAGACCTAATGAGGTCTTTAAAAGGATAGGATTGGAGATGGTAAAAAGGAAAATTAATAACTTTTTCTTCAGATGATACTATTCTTCTGCAGTTCAAAAAGCCTTATCAAGGGCACCTGGGTGGCTCAGTGGGTTAAGCCTCCACCTTTGGCGCAGGTCATGATCTCAGGGTCCTGGGATACAGCCCTACATCCGGCTCTCTGCTCAGCAGGAAGCCTGCTTCTCCCTCTCTCTCTGCCTGCCTCTCTGCCTACTTGTGATCTCTCTCTCTCTGTCAAATAAATAAATAAAATCTTAAAAAAAAAAAAAAAAAGCCTTATCAAGTCAACTGAGCTTAGGAAAGGAGGGGAGGAGCAAATAAAGGAACAAGCAGAGGAGAAAGGAAAAGAGAGCCTCATGCTAAGAGTTCATTGGGAAATCTGAGTCTGTTGTTCCTGTTTTTACCAGTGAGTGCTGCTGTTGACTAATTTAATAGATACAAGCAGTGAAATAAAAATGGGGAAAGCAACTCCAAACATCTGTCCCTTTGTTCACCGTCAGGCCCCTTCAGCCAGCAATGCATGATTTTGTTCAGCTGGCATGTTTGGTCTGGTTTCTCTGACCCACTGCTCATCTTCAAAACTTCTGTACCGCATAGTGATGGAATCAACTCTGGTCATATCTCTTCTCAAAAACAGAGACACCGACTGTGCTAGATGACAGCCTCACTTCTGGCGAGAGGAGATAAGGATTCGGCACATCAGTTTTCTTGGAGGAGCAACTCAGGGCACAAGAACGTAATTACCCAAGTCTCATTACCAGAAAATTCTTTGAATACCTCTCGGCCACCAACACTCGAAACTAAGGGCTCCTCTACTGTTGGTCACTATTAGTCAAAGCATCAAACTGTATTTTCCCAGTTCTACTGCACAAATGAATTAGACCCAGCATGCACCACAGCGGCACTCCTAGTAATGCCTCACACACACGTACTTACACGCACCCATGAACGTCAAGCAATGTGTAACCTTGAAAAATGTCTGGCCAACACTTTTCTAGTATTTTGTTCCCACTTGCAATGGACACCAATAGCCCTATCTTGAAAGACAACATAATAAGATTTAAAAGATACAAGATAAAAAGTTGGGCCAGTTTGAACTTTTTATATTTTGCACAAGTAACCATTCTTAACTTCCCATAACAAGTAGGCCCTTGGGTCTGTGTATTTCTTTTTTTTTTTTTTTTAAAGAGTTTGTTTGTTTGTTTGTTTGTTTATTTGACAGACAAAGATCACAAGCGGAGAGCCAGATGCCGGCCTCGATCCCAGGACCCTGGGATCATGACCTCAGCCGAAGGCAGAGACTTTAACCCACTGAGCCACCCAGGCGCCCCTGTATTTCTTTCTACTTGCAGACAGCACAGAGAGAATAAGAAAACACGATTTGTTTTTGCTTGTAGAAATGATTTATTACTGTGCTATTAATCCAGTACTAGTAAAATGAGCTAAGGAACATGTATTTATCTTTTCTGAGTTACGACAGTCAAAGAACCACCACCACGCTGTTAAGAAGAAAAACAACTTGGAAACCTCTTGAGCGGTCGCTGAGCTTTCTTTCAACCCCAGAGCTGAATCACAGTTGCGGCCGGATTTCACAATCCCCCCAGGGTCTGTGAAGACACTGGCGCCAATCATAGCATTTCCCCTGATTAGCAAACTGGCTTCAGACCCATCAAAAACTTTCACATTTGAAATTTAACACATCTATATTTAGAACATGAGTTGTAGGGCAACATTTGCTGCAAGCAAAACAGCAAAGGAGGAAAAAAAATAAAAGCACTGAGGCTGTATTTGTTCCTATGGAAAGACGGGTCATAACTCTCGAACCTAAATACAGAATGGGCCACTTAGAGATTAGGCACCGGAAAATGAAGTAGTTAGTGTAGGACCAGTGAGTGTCCCTGGTGTATTCTTAGGAGAGGCACCTGGAATTAAGGAGTTTACTATGTTAAACCTACCAGTACCATGGCCAGCAAATTAGGATAAATCTATGAGGAGTTGGGTCTGGTATAAGAAACTAGGGAATGAGAAAAAAGGTAATCTGAATTTCATGCCCAGTCTAAAAAGAGGCTGACTATGCCTCAGCTCCAGCCACTTGGTGATTAGACAGAAATGTGGATCCAGACTTTCCAGATTTTCCAGTTTTCCAAGGGAAGCTATTTTTATGTGAAATTTCCTAATTTTTTTTAAATGTTAACCACTAATTCATATTTTGTCAAAAACAGATTTATGGCTCCATCCGAATGTGTCTGTGGGCCATGGTCAGTCTGTAGGCTTGGGGTTTGCAACTTTGACTAGAATGTTCGAGTAACTCCATCAAGCAGTTAAATCAGCAGCAGTTTCTAATTTTGTTTTTTTGTTTTTTTTTAATTCTGCATTTTTAATTCTGGTTAAACACACGCACACACACACACAATTTACCATCTTCTAAGTGTCCAGTTCCATCCCCAAAACTTTAACATCTTGCACAACAGAAACTATACTCATTTTAAAAATCCCCTTTTCCCCTTCCCCAAACCCCTAGCAACAACCTTTCTATTTCTGTTCCTGCAAATTTGACTAGTTTAGGTACCTGTATAAATGGAAACATACTGTACTTGTCTTTGGGGGACTGGCTTATTTCACACACAATAATGTCCTCAAGTTTCATCCGTGTTGGAGCATGTCACAGACTTCCTTCCTTTTTAAGGCTAAATAATAGTCCATGGACAATTGGGTTGTGCCACCTCTTGGCTACTGGAAATACTGCTGTTAGGAACAAAAGTATAAAAATATCTCTTTGAGACCCTGCTTTCAATTCTTTTGGATATATGCCCAGAAGGAGAATTGCCAGATCACATGTTCATTCTATTTTTAATTTTTTGAGGAACCACCACAAGTTTTCCATAGCATGGGCACCATCTCACAATGCCTTTAACAGTACAAGTTTCTGATTTCTCCATGTCCTTGCCAATACTTGACATTTTCTGTTATTTTAAGAACAGCCATTCTAATAGGCGTGAGGTGATACCTCATGGTGGTTTTCATTTGCATTTCTTATGACTTGTGATGTTGAGCACCTTGTTCACATCCCTGTTGGTCATCTGTAAGTCATCTTCAGAGGACTGTCCTTTGCCCATTTTTAAACCGAGTTATTCAACTTTTTGTTGTTGAGCTATAGAAGTTCCCTATATACTCTGATATTAACCCTTTATGAGATATAGGATTTGTAAGTATCTTCCATCATGACATAGGTTGCCTCTGCATTCTGTTGATTGTGTCCCTCGAGGCACAAAAGTTCTTTTAAGTTTAATGTAGTCTCACTGGTATATCATTCCCTTTATTGTTGTCTGTGCTTTGGTTGTCATATCGAAGAAATCATCCTTAGCTAAGTCCAATGTCATAAAACTTTTCCCCCATGTTTTCCCTTAAGAGTTTTACAGTTTTTGATCTTATGTTTGATCTTTAATCCATTTTGAGTTAATTTTTTATATAGTGTAATACAAAGGTACAACTTCATTTTTTTGGTATGTGAATATCCAGTTTTCCCAAACCCACTGATTGAAGAGACAGTCCTTTCCCCATTCTGTGGTTTTGCACCTCTATCAAAGATCCTGTGGCCATATATGTGTCAGTTTATTTCTAAGCTCTTTATATTCTATTCTATTGGTCTTTTCGTGGGTCTTTATGTCAGTATCACAACATTTTGTATACCGTGGCTTTGTAATATACTTTGAAATCAGGAAGTGTGATGGGGCTCCTCGGTGGCTCAGTTGGTTAAGCATCTGACTCTTGATTTTGACTCAGGTCATGATCTCAGGGTCTTGAGACTGAGCCCCGCATTGGGCTCCACACTCAGCACTGTTTGCCTGGGTTTCTCTCCTTCTCCTTTTGCCCTTCCCCCATACTTGTGCATTCTCTCTCTCTCTGTGTCTCTCTATATATATCAGATAAATAAACAATAAAATCTGAAATCAGGAAGTGTGAGCCCTTTGACCTTGTTCTTCTTTTTCGAAATTCTTTGGACTCTTGGGGTAGATGCAAATTTTTCATGGAAGACTCCCGGCTCCGGTTTTTCCAAGGATCATGCTAGTAAAAGCTCTTTCAATCCTCTACCACTACTAATATATACAGAAGCATAGAACTTCAGAAGGACATAAAGACATAATAAAACTTCCCAGGAATTCCAAACTTATCAAAAGATGGAGCACTCTGGAAGCATCCTGGCTTTGCTGGTGGAAGGAAAAGTGGTCAAGAGACAAAAAGTGGTCAAGGATCAAAAAGATCTGTGTTGTGGCTCCACCAGTTCCTGTCCACGTTACCTTGTGCATATTGTTTAATCTCAGTTTCCTCATCTGTAAAATGGAAGTAATGAGAGCACCACCTTCCCAGGGTTACTGTGATGAACAAACAGAACAATTCAGATAAAGTACTTAGAGCACAGTGCTTTCCAGGCACACAGTGAACATTCATTCCACTAATGGCTACTATCAGCACTCCTGGAATTTATGACTCTCGATATTAAGCATTCTATTTTTATCAGTGGTATAAATTTTATAGGATAAAATACAATGTCTGGCACCTACAAGACCCATATGGAAATACAACTTTTTATTTACTAAAGCAAAAAGTTCACTGTCAGAAGCAAGGAGATCAATACAAAGAAAAGACAAAGTTAGGGTAATTTTTACTACTTTAATGAAACTCAGATTCATTCATCCAAAAGGCTTTTGGCACAGAGAACCACTGGGCAGATATACTTTACAAATCAATACCAAACACCAGGAATTTCCAACAACCTAAAAAGAAGAGAATCCTCAGTTTGGTCTGCTGTAGCCCATACTACTAAGAACTTGAAACTAAATCCTTAAAAAGTTAAATCTCAATCTAGGTCTTTTATTCATTAAAAGGGCAGTTTCACAAGTAACTGTTAACATGAGTGCACAAGAGAAAACTATCAGATTGTATCCTGAGTCCCAAATGTTTATATCTACACCCATTCCTGATTTTCCTACAGGATCCAGAGATCCTTTGAAAAAGCTCACTTCACCTTGGAATTTACATGTGGAATAGAGCAACACTGCATTTTCCAGTCAGTCTCAACTCATTCCCACATCAAAGGCATCAGCTGATGAACAGGAACATGAGTTGAGAATGCCCAATAAGAAAGGCTTGATTTCTTCCTTGCTATTTTAAAAGAGCTTCCCAGAAACATGTCTGTCTGTCTGTTCTCTCTCATTTGCATACTCTTTCTTTCTCTGGATATGGAAGAGGGAGTAAGCAGCCCCAAGAGTATTTGGTACTCTCCTGACATTAAGTAGGACCAACGATACAATAAAGGTGACACTAAAGTGGACAGGATCAGAAATGAGACCCATGACAGTAATGCTAGGCCTCTTAGTAAAACCAACCACGAAGTTCAAACCAACTCTGAAAGGACCTGGACTCCTCCTCTAAATCAAATAAGAAATCTTTTTTCCTTGAGTTGGATTTTATGCCATTTACAACTACACGAATTTTTACCTATACACTGATAAAACTCTAATTCTGAAACAAAACTTTAAAATAACACACACTTCCAAGAATATATGCCCAGATATATATTTAGGTCTCTGGCCTCAAATATTTAAACATCAAAAGGATAAGACCATATAAACAAACATATGGCTCTCACGGTCTTATGGGAAACTCAGTATCCATGTTACACAAATGACTGTCACCCATCATCTGAATGCCACCCTTAAGCACTTGAAGATTTAACTCAAGGAGGCTATAAATATTTTGCAGATATATTCCCTTTGCTCCTCTGAGTAATCTAAGGCTACTGAATCTGTCCTGCTAGGATATACATTCATTTTTCAATGTTAAACAAAATGAAGGAACTCTGCATATGCGATATGACATTAGGAAGACCTTAGACATCAGCAGCTTCTTTCGTCTAAGGAGCCCAAAGAGCTTTATGCTCATTTACTGTCAACATTCCTATAAAGTAGATAGAAACAGGTATTCATGCCCCTGGAGGCAGCAAGATGAATCTCTGATAAAGGTCATTGGGCACTGGGCAGTTACAAAACAAAGCTAGACACTCAGGGAGTCCTTACTCTATCTTGAAAATAAATCATGTCTTAAATCTGTGTTTGAGGGCTCAGAATAAAATGATTCTCTTGTTTTGGATTTCCCAAAGTACACACTGGCAGATATTCTCCCTCCAACTCTCCTCCCCCAAAAACAACAACAACAAAAAAGGCAGGAGAATTCTGGAGTCAAGTAAGTCTGAGAAACACAGGGCAAAGACACCAGTTTGTTCATTACTGCCCATTGCAGAACCTTTAATATGTTGATGTACATTATGATACTTGAGAAGGTTAAGTGAGTAAACATAAATATATGTAAGAACTCAGAAAAAGCCTGACACATCTATATGCGCTCAACAGATGTCACCAGAAGAGGCAACAATAGAAAGAATCCAGTATCTAGACCCAGACTGCCTTGGTTAGGCTCCCAGCTCTACTACACAAAAGCAGAATGACCTTCCTTCACTTGTGAAACTGGAATTAAAATACGGTTGATCCTAAAAAAACATGGGTTTGGACTGTGCTGGTGCACTTAACATGTGGATATTTTACAGTACTGTGCTGTAAATGCACTTTCTCTTCTTTATGATTTTCTGGATAATTCTCTCCTACAGCTAACATTATTGTAAGAATTCAGTATATAATACAAATAACATACAAAACGTGTGTTAACCAATTATTTATGTTATTGGTAAGGCTCCCATTCAACAGGAGGTTATTAGTAGTTAGGTTTGGGGGGAATCAAAATTACACATGGATTTTCAGTTGTGCAGGGGGTGGATGCCCCTAACCCGTGTCATTCAAGGGTCAAGTGCAATGCCTACTCCACAGGGGTGGTACATACAAAGGGCTTACAAGGCACAGAAAGCAGTAAATTTTAGGTGCTGTGGGTCCTTTATTGTTGTTGTTCCTTAAATGGGTATTAGAATATATAGTTCCCCAAATTTACTTAAGCACAGTACCTTTTGTTTTGTTTTGTTTTTCATATGGCATGGATGATTATCTGGCTGACCTTTTAACTCTAGTTCTTAAATTCTATTTACTAGCCCTCCTTCTTCTCCCTGAAGGTAGATATCACCCTGGATATGTCCACCTGCCAATCCCCTTCTCTATTACCCAACCCTCCTCAACCTTTCACCCCAGAGGATTCCTTTTTTCTACTGACCATTCAGGAAATGGACATGGTTCCAGGCAGAAGGTCATTCTCAGTCTCCCAAGGCTGAACTTTATGCAGTCCTATTCCTTCTCACTCAAAACCTGAACTCGTGAAAAACAAGAAGAGAGACTCTCCAGGTCCCTGGATCTAATGACTTAATAGTCAAAACTGCCAAGTAAACACTGATGACGATGATGTGATTTAAGAAGAGGCAGGGAACCTGGTGACATGGTACGCTTTGGTCAAAGAGAGTATAGTGCAGCTTTGAAAGGTATGAGTTGGGGGATCCAAAAGATCAGGGTTCAAGTCCCACTTCCACTCCTTGCTAGTACCATGACTTGAGCTTCTGCCCTGTGACATGGAGATGATATGGTACTCGGCTCATGGGATTGTTGCTGATTTAAATGAGATCATGTGTGTGGGGCACTTAGCAGAGTACCTGGCACGTTGGAAGCCTCAATAAATGCTAGGCTGGCGACTGCTATTAAATTGCCACCACTGCTGTTGTTATTTCAGGACACAACTGCCCCAGCACGCCGTGACTCACTGCTCTACTCAGCCTGCCCTGCCTCAGCCCTTATGAGGCATTTTTGAGCCCCTCACAGGATGACCCGAATTACAGTCCTCACCACGACGGTCACGGTCAGCCCAGCTCCATAGCCAAGAGCTCTCTGCCAGTACACAGCTTTCATGAAGAGACACAACAGGAAGAGAATAGATTTGTACCATTTAAAAAAAAAAAAAAAATCCAACCACAGCACTTTGACAAAGATAACAGGCTCTCACTTGTATTAACCAGCCCGAACAAACAAAACCCAGTTAGCTGCTGGAGCCCACAATCCAGGCCAATCTTTCCAGATTGGGATACAGAGGGTCCTTGAGATTTACCTGGGGGGTGGGGGTGGGGGGTCTCCAACGGAAAACATACCTTGGATTTGACACTTCAGAAAAAATCACCACAAAAGTTTCTTAACTTTACAACACTTAAATTTTGATTGCCCTGTGTTGTCAAGTCTTTTACAAAGAAGGACCTGCCTCTAAAATCATCTACATTAATACACCTGAGTATCCATTTAAATCACCTGAAAAATGCCTAACCTCTAGCAATCCAACTACTGATTTGCCATGGATGAAAATAGAGAAGAGTTTGCTAGTCCAGCTTCTCAACAAAGCAACTACTCTAATATGGGGGAGTGAGGGGAGGATATTCATTTGTCTGAAATACTTTTAGTGAAAAACTTCATATTTTAAAAATTCACTCAAGACTCCAGTTTCGTAACTATTTCCAGTACTTAGAAATCTTAAAATCCTTAACACTAAACACTGAGGCTATCATCTATCACTACCTATTCTGAGATACCAGAAAATCCTTCAAAATGATTTCTCAGGGAATTCTGATTGCCTTCTCTCACCCTCAAAAGAAGCTTCTGTAAACCAGAATGTCTGTACTAAATTCTGGGATTTATAAAAAAAAGGAATCACAAATTGCTGGAAAGCACTGATCATAACACCCACTAGCAAGGAAAACCATGGTTCATCCTAAGAAAAGAACAAAAGGCTTTTTGTTCCTTCCTGGAGATCTGCTATAAAGAATAGCTAGTATTTAAAACAAAACAAACAAAACAAAACAACAACAACAAAAACTCTTCCCCAATGGCTCCTTTTATACAGACCACAAAGGAAAAGATGGAATTGTGATATTGCTAAAATTAGCAAAAGCCTTTCATGAACAATAAAAAACATAAATCATCAGAATAACTCTTAAAATAGTTTTCTTTAATATATTGGAGGGAACGGGAAGAGGAAGAGAAACAGGCAAGAAGAAAGTAAAGCAAAAAAGATAAAATTAAATTAAATCTTTATCCTCAGGCTGATACATTTCAGACCACGGCTCTCCATTTGCAGTGGGGCAAAGACTCACAAAAGAGCTGAGCAAAATACAGTGGTCCCAAAACCCTCCAATCATAGCACTAGAGTTCCAGGACCCAGGAATTCATATTTTTAATGCATTCCCAGATGACTTTAACACAGGTGACCTTCAAACTACATTTTGTGAAACAATGCTTTTAGACACACAGGGAAAAATATATATTCTGGGTAGTTTATAACATCTTTTATCAGAACCTTGCAAATAAGTAAAGGATCCCATAAGCCCTAGCAAATAGATCAGTTAGAATTGGGAAGTCCTTGGTCAATATTTGAGGTACTGAAAGCAACATATCTGACCTGGCATTTTAACAGAGGCTATACCTATACACACACACATATATACACAAAGGTACATGTATACATAAGTATGCATCTGTCTGTGTATGTACCTACTTGACTAAGTCTACTGTAGTCAAACAAAGCACTTGTCTTTCTTTTCTACTTGTTCAACATAGACTGTTAGTCAAAAACAATCAGAACTTTGAGAAAGATGACTCTATCATATTGTGTGCAACTTAATACAGTACAGATGGGCAGGTGAGGCAAGAAGCATCCAAGCAAAACATAATTTCTGGTATCTGAACTTCGCCATAATCCGTCAGAGGATACCCTGGTCTCTGCTTCCAAACCAGCATTGTTCTCACACCTGGAAAAGAGCCTGTCTTTTTATACGCATAAACTTAACTGACAATCACTCTGATAGAGAATCGTAACTGCTTCCTGGGAAAAAAAGAAACAGAGCATAAAGGTGTTTATCAAGAGAAGGGTCTAACCCTCTCATCACAGAGCGCGTTATACCGAAAGCAGTATAAATTAGATGAGACTAATTTTCTTTATCACTGGTTGGAAATTCTCTGGTGATGTGTAGGGCTCTCTTCTCATCTGTGTCAAGCAAATGAGTTAATTTTTCTGTTCTCTTAAGGATCTGTAAAACACACAGCTCGAACATAATCACTCAGCATTTGCCATTTATAATTTCAATTAATTCAGATTGCACATTCCTAGATTTACTTAAATAGATACTAATAAAACTAAGGGAAGGCCTGGTGGTTACTTTTAAAAGAGGTAAGAATCCTGAGAGAAATAAACACAGGTGGAAAATATTTAATCAGGGAATGATCTAGAAGAAAGAAAAGGCCTCTGACATACTAGGCTTTGAATGGTGAAGTGTGCTATGTAAGCATTCCTCTAAAAGTATAGTGCACACCCTATGAAATGGTGCTTTGGTTTGGAAATCAAACAGACATGGGATCAAATCACAGCTTGTCACTTAATTAGCTACGTGACTATGGGCAAGTCACACAACCACCCTTAACCTCAGTGCCCTCATCTGTTAAATGGAAGAATAACAGTAACTATCTAATAGAGTTGTTGTGAAGATAAAATTAGATAATGCATGCAGAGTTCTTAGCACATAATAAGCATTCAATAAATGTTAACTTATTATTATTCTATTATAAGGATCAGGTGTGTGGGTGTACAGGTAATTTGACCTTGGCTTCCACTGATTGGCAGGGAAGATTAAAAATTAAAACAAACAAAAAAACATACAAGCTTATGATGCTACAAATCAGGGACCCAAACAAGTAAATCCAAGTGGCTCACGTACATAAAAACTCAGCTGTACAAACACCTCTTCTTTAAAAGGTTAGAGCAGACTGAGGTTCTTACAGGACATGGCCACTTTGGTTGTACATAGCCCAATGCCAGGGGCTGCCATTCCCAGACCATCATCAGAAGATGCTCTTACTACGTGTTGAATTATGCGTCCCCAAAATTCATATGATGAAGTCCCAATCACCAATACCTCCAAATGTGACCTTATATGGAAACTGAGTCCCAACTGAATCCGACTGATGTTCTTATAAAATGGGGAAATCTGGACACAAACACATATGCAAAGAGAAGCCATCTGAAGACTTGGAGTTAGGGTACCACATGCTAAGAACCGCCGGAATTCACAAAGGAGGCCTAGAACCTATCTCTCCCTAGCACTGACAGAGGGAGCAGGGCCTGGCTCCCACCCCATGCCTTGATCCTGGACTTGCAATCCAACCCATCCCACCCCACACCTTGATCTTGGACTCACAACCTCCAGAACCAGGAGACAAGAAACACAATGTGGCAGCCCTGTCTACAGTCCACACCTAGCTTCCAGAGACGTAGACCCCCGAACCTCCAGATCTTTAACATAACAGACCATGCTAGTGTCTGTTCCAAATGTGCTGATGTGCCCACAGATGAGACAGGCAATCCATTCTGCATGCTTCAGAAGCGGAGCTCTGTGAAAAGAGAGAAAGGACACGCAGGAGATAACCTGTCAAACGCTAAACAACATGTACTGTCCCTGCTTCACTGGTGCCACTGGAATCCAGAAAGACTGACTGGCAGGAAGCTCCGACTAATGCCTGCCAGCACCAGTTGCTGTGGCCAGAAGGTGTACAGTCTGCCTGGGAGACAGAACCGTTCCACACAAAGCTTCTACCTTTTCTGATTTGTCTAAGCAGTGCTTCTGAAACTTTCTGGGGTGTCAGCATCAACTGAGATTTTGATTAGAGCCAACAGCCCTCTATTGGAAAGATATACTTGACCCCAATACTTGCACACCGGTTCAAGAGTCTGAGCAGAGCGGACCTGAGGGGCAGAGAGCTGGGTAACTGCACAGGGCCTGGATTTGGTTAAATACCCTGCTGTGACTGTCTTGAAGTTGCTAATTTTTAAATAAGAGAGCCTACATTTCCATTTTGCACTGTGCCTCACAAATTATGTAGCTGGTTCTAGGTTTTAGGAATACAAAAGCACCAAGAGAATGGACCTTTTAGCTGTACCCATTAAGGGCTAGGAAAGATTTACAACTCCTATTCAACAGATTTTATTTGAGGGCTCCTTTTCTAGTTAGAGACACAACATTAACAAACTGGTTACATATGTGAAAAACACACTCTCACCAAAACCAGCGCAGACCTGTCTCATCACTTATTATTATTAGTTTTTTAAACGACTGGAACCCAGATGACTACAAATGATTTACATGTCCAAAGAAAGCCCTTATACTAAAAACCAAATTTCATTAGAATCACAGTTACCATAAAAAAAATTCTTTTAAATGATGTTTTCCCCAAAAACTTCAGAGGAACATGAGCTAGAGAATAGGATAATTTGCCCTGTCTTTCTGGCTTATCTCAATAAGTAATGTCACCACAATGTGGACATCTTGACTTCAGCTGTAGGTAGTCTCCAACAACAGCTGGAGGTTGTCTCCAAGGATGGCCTTCAATCAACAGAACCAGGCTACTCAGTGTTCATACCCTTGTGTAGTCCCCTCCCACAGTGATTCTGGCCTGGCCTCTTGACCTGTGTTAACCAAGAGAATGTGGCAAAGGTGATGCTCCTAGTCATAAAGGAGACCAGTAGTTTCCACTTACCTTTTCTTGGAACATTCATGGTAGAGAGGCCTGAGGCACCAAGCAAGGAATTCAGTGACCCTACTTGAGAGATCACACGGAGAGGCCACAAGAGACCATGAAACTATGTCAATTGTCTCAGCACTCAAGACAGATATTCAGATTTCTTCAACCCTGGCCATCACCTAACTATTACTATAGGAAGGACCCTAAGCAAGACCAGCAGAACTGCCCAGTTGAACTCAGTTAACCCTCAAAACTCTGAGGGATACTAAATCTTTATTGTTTTGAGCCGCTTAGTTTGGGTTGTTTGTTACACAACAGCAGGCAACTGAAATAAGCTCAAAACATTTCTGAAATAAGCTCTAAATATTCCATCGAGAAAACAGAGGGTAGGAACTGGACATCCAATGGGTGAATCTAGCCCACAAATGAGTGCTAGTTCACGTGCATCCTTCTCTCTCTTTTTTTTTAATCATATTGGGTAACATTTAAAATTGGGAGATCTGAGATAAAAATCTAGATTTCTGGTTTCTGAGAAATCAGAATAGCAGGCACCTTCGACCTACATTCCATCGCAGTAATAACCAACTGCAGAAGACTAGTACTTGCCCCTCTACAAAGGATTCATGATTTTGTTCAGTCTGAGTTTCCACCTGGCCTCATCTCTGTTAGATCATCTTTTCACCCCCACAGTACTTAATAGAGTGACTGGCACACTAGTTGGTCCACACTTGGTTGAGCAATTGCACAAAGTACCAACTGGCCTTATCATCCCACGTGATTGCCAAATCTTATTGTTCTTACCTCGGTTACCCCCTCCTTTCCAAACCCATCACCATTGTCATCATGCCCTCTCTTAGATCATTGCAAGAACATCCTATGGGTCTTCTAGCCTCCATGTTGTACTTCCAATCTATTCCAGTCCATCCCCACTAGGACCACCCACTTAAAACATAGACTGAGCATATCACAGACTCTCCTTAGAAGTCTTCAGTTGGAGGGTACCTGGGGGGCTCAGTTGGTTTGGCAACTGCTTTCGGCTCAGGCCATGATCCTGGAGTCCCAGGATCGACTCCCGCATCAGGCTCCCAGCTCTACGCAGAGTCTGCTTCTCCCTCTAATCTTCTCCCTTCTCATGCGCTCTCTCACTGTCTCTCTCTCAAATAAATAAAAAAAATCTTAAAAAATTTTTTTTAAAAGTCTTCAGTTGGTTTCCTGGTTGTGATATTGTATGAGGTATCACCATTGTGGAAAACTAGGCAGGCACATGAGCTCCCTCAGGAGGATTTCTTAAAACCATGTATTTTACGAATCAGAGTCCACAATTACCTCAAAATGAAAAATTTAATTTTTAAATCTATGAAAATGTTCAAGGTACATATTCTTTGACCCATAAAGTCTACTTCCACCAAAATTCAATTTGTATATAATTTTTGAATGTCTTTGGTTGCTCCCCTACATCTATACCTATAGAACAAAGTCCAAACTCACTCAGCCAGACTTCTAAGGTTTTCCTCATTTTGTCCTTTACTGAAAACAATAAATCCCTGGAATCCTCAAATACATCCTACACGCTGTGCATTTGCCCAGCCTAGGACCATCTTCCATCATCCAGTAAACCCTCTGCTTTCTCCAACATGGGGTTCAAATTCCCTCTGCCACAGAGCCTTTTTTAAGTTTCCAAAAAGAAATTAATCTCTCCCTATCCTCCCCCAACACGTTTTGTTTGCACCAGAGTGTGTCCCAGCTACCCTTGTGCACAAGCTATTTCTGTATATATGCAGATGTATATCATCCCAATTCATAGAATAAACCAGTTCAGAGAGGTTAAGCAATATTCCCAAAATCACAAAGCAAAGTGGCAAGCTTGAGATGCCTCTTTCCAAAAATCTCTCCTCTTCTGCTATACCTCAAAACCTGGCAAGTAATTTCTCCTCAGCACTGCTGTTAGCTAAAACAGTCACTAACAGAATTCTGCTTATATTTGGTGAGAAGACTTTCTTGAATTAAACTAGAGTAGAAAACAAATATTTGCACCTTATGATACCCTGAATAATGTTACCTTCAAAAAAAGTAAACAAACATTTCTCCTCTCTAGTTTTAAACACAGAATAATTATATTCTTCAGAGATACAAAAGTCATAGTAAAGGGTATGACATTTTCCATCATTCATTCCCTGATTTTACTTGCACATAAGTAAGGAAACGCCAAATGGAACTGTCCTCATTTGCTCTAAACCCAAAGAGGTCCACTGAAAAATTAGGGATAAGATTTGGAATAAATTTGAGAAAAATGTCTTTTGTACGTTGAGAATTTTAATCAGACAGCAAACAAGATGAGTTTAATATATTTTAAAACAATTCAGAGTTATAGATGTTTGAATGTAGCTAACAATTATATAGTGGAACTTACAAATTTACATGTTAATGAGAAATTGCAGCTTGGGGCTGACTGCAGAGTTAAGAGAAAACATGCCCACTGACATTTCCCACCCATGTGATTAAACTCCTCCATGTCCTCAAACATTTCATACCCCTCCACCTCTTACCAGAAACCTTGGTGAGGCAAACCCAGCAACTATTTGCAGATATAAATTCCACTTCCTTTGTTTGCTACTAACAGAACTAGAACTTGTTCAGGGTGGCAAGTGCCCAGACACAAGATGCCATGTAACACAGTTTCAGCCACGGAGATACAAGGAGACATCTACAGCCAGGAAAGCCAGGTGGAGGAGGTGGAAGGGAAAAGCGGGGAGCTGCTGGTACCTGGGAAAGCCTGTGTTTTCTTCCTGGTAGAGATGCTACTCCTCTTCCTTTTGCCCTCTTCTAAGCAGATGTGATTCCTGGAGGAGAGGCAGCCATTTTGCAACCATGAAGTAAAAAACATGAGGAAAAAGCCAAGACAAATGGCTGTGAGGATGGTTCTGACTCTGGGGAGCCACTAATGGCTGTGGTCACAGACCCTCTGGGCTTCTTGCAGGAGAGATGAATGAATCTCTATTTGTTTTCAGGCATGAAAATGTAAACCTGACTGAGAGCCATTCTTCTTTCCTCACTCTCTTCCCATCTAAGTCCAAACCAATCACCCAGGCCCATGCTTCTTCATCCCCCAGTATCTCTTAATTCCACCCCCTTCTCTCCATCTCTCCAACCACCAGGCAAGTCACAAATAGCACTATCTCCTGCCTCACTTCCCTGGTCTTCTTTGTCACTACCCTCTGCAACCCATTCTCTACGGCACTGCCACAGTGACCTTTTCAGAAACAAACAAAATCCCGTAGCTCCTACTTAAAATTTTTCCATGCCTCCCTACTGGCCTTGGAACAAAGCCCAGCCTCCTAATCATAGCTTAAAAGTTCTATGGCCCCTATGACACTGAACTTGAATTAATTTCTCCTCAAGGATCCAACCTTCAAACCATTCTCATACTCTCAGCAGATATTTGCACATGACTCCAAGAAAGCTCTCCCATATACTTTTGATTAAATAACTCTACGCATCTTTCCAGAACACAATGTAGGAATTTCATTAGCACTTCCATGTTTGACTTGAGTATCTTACCACCTAGGACTGGTACAACCATTTGTGCTTCTTTGCATATCCAAGTGCACAGTGCCAGCTCCCACCTTCCATTAAAACATAGGGACTTGGGGTCAAATGCTTGTCAAAGTCCTGCTTTTCTCAAATGCCATTTATAGCTCTGTACTATAATCACTGCTTCTCCTTCCCTACCTTATTTTTTTTTTTAAAAAAAGGAAGTTGAACTGAAGATATATTGCAAAACAACACAAAAGTTTAAATACAGATACTGTAGAAACAGTGACCCAAATGACTAAACTGGAAAATGTTACCAACATTGGAATCAGTGTTTATCCATTTCCGGTGATGCACGGTTGCGATGCATGGTTATCAGTCATAAGTGAGATTTAACATCAGAAATTTAAACTATGTCAAAACTTTACTCTGTGAACACAATCCCAATGAAGATATGAAATAGAAACAGACTTGATTTAAACACGGTTAATGTAATGACTTTTTATTTCTTTATTTTGGAAATTTTAGTTCCTAATGTTTCCTAGGAGTCATTTTCCATGAATACTGTCCACGTAACATTGACCCTGACTGACTTCAATCTTTTGTGACCTATAAAATCATAAATGCATGATTGTAAGATGTTTACAGAGTATTTTCAAGTTCCTGAAACAGCTCCATTTATATAGATATACCAACAGTAACAAAAGACCTCAACATTATTTCCTACATATGAAACATGTTGATTTCCAGAGAGGGTCTGTGGAATCCATCTTACCATGTAAATTCTATATAAGCCAGAGATAAATTACCAGTGAAATTAAAAATAAAAGAAGCAGTGACAATTATAAGAAAAGTCTTCACTGTAGTTATGACTTAATTATTTTCCACGTGCCATTTCCTACTCTAAGCACTTTACACATGCATTATCTCATAGATTTCTCATAAAACTTGGCACTACGACTGGAATTATCCTCATTAAAAAAAAAAAAAAAGAAAAGCAAATTAGTCTCAAGGAAGTTGACAACTTCATGTTGGTAAATCTGGTCCATAACGGAACCTGACTTATGACCCTAAACCATCAATCTGCAGGCTTCTTCATCACACTGCAAACATTTACATAGCACTTCGCATGTACCAGAAGCAGATGTTTATTTTCAGGACAACCCTATGTAGCAGGTATTATCACTATCCTCATTCTATACATGGAGAAACTCAAACATGGAAAGGTCAAGTTACGAGGTCAAGATGACCCAGCCAATAAGCTCCAGATCCAGGAGTCAAACCTAGACCAGGACCTCTGGAATCTATGCCCTTAACTACCACCCTATTCACCACACTAGCCTCCAAGTAATAATTGTATCTCTAGCGCATTTATAATATGCTGGGCATTTTGACCCTTTCCCTATATTATCTCATGGAATTCTCACAATTACCAATGTAGGTGGTATTTTTATCTCCACTTGACCAATGGAGGTTCTGGGACTCAGAGAAGTTAATTCAGTTGCCCAGGGTCACATAACCAACAAGTGCTACACTGGGGAATGTAAAGTAGCAATGTTTGGGTTTCACTCCCCACCTCCCCAAATTTTTTCCTGAGGCATGTCTGTCTGGGAAACAGTAGGCATCAGATTTTCCACCTCTTTAAAACTGTTCAGTTCGTGTAATTTAGGGTGTGACTATTCATAGATACTGTTGAGCTCATCTTATGGGAGCCAGTGTAACCGCAATGCATCCTGCAGAACAATGCATGCTTTCTCTATAAATTACATATGCCAGTCTGGCTGAGGAAAAGCCCATCTTTGTGATATGAATGCAGAAGACAGTTCAGTTTTAGAAATAAAGAAGGTCCACTGTGGATGCTGTTTTTCTTTTATATACACAGTAGGAAACTTCGCTCTTTCTTCTAGAGAAAGTACTACTTAGTTTTCTATTCCTACCCTCTTAAATCTCCACTATGTAAGCCAAAATAAATCCCTCCAAAAAAGCATTATGAATCCTATTAAGAAAAAGCAATAGTTCTCTATTCATTTTCAACAAATAGAATGGAGGAGGATCTAAAGAGAATTAAATCTCATTTCTGGAAACAGAATTAAGGAATAAAAATGCAACTACAGCAAAATAAATTGATAAATCATAGCCCAACATGTCAAGCCTACACCAGTTAAAGAATGCTGAGTTGTATGTGTCATTGAGTTTTGGTTTTTGCAGAGACAACTTTAATAAAATTCTGCAAGGCCACAGACTTAAGCTGGAGACAAAAATCACATCTTCAGCATCCTCAATAAAATGCAGAGTCAATAACAGTTGTTACCCTTAACCAAGATAGGCAGAGACACTTAATATGAATAGACAAGATAAAATGCAGGGTCTGCCTTTTAATCATTTTATTCTTTTACTTAGGGACTCGCTTAATCAACAAATATTTATACAGTGCCTATGTGTGCAGGCCATGGGCTAACCTCTGGGGATACTAATAGTGAACAAAATCGCTGGGTTGCCTGGCCTCATGAAGTTGGGAGACATATACAGAAAAAACAGACAAGTATAGGATAATTATGTATGTAATTAAGTATGTGAGAAGGTGGCATGAAGAAAAAAATCAAGAAACCATAAAGGAGGGGGCTTGGGTGGCTCAGTCAATTAAACATCAGACTCTTGATTTTGGCTCAGGTCATGGTCTCAGGCTCGTGAGATTGAGCCCCATGTCAGGCTCTATACTGGGCATAGAGCCTACTTAAGATTCTCTCCCTCTCCTTGAGTCCCTCCCCACCCTCTCTCTCCAGAAGGAAGAAAGGAAGGAAGAAAGCAAGCAAGCAAGCATAAAGGAATAGCACAGCTACCTCAAGTAGGGGGCAAGGAAGTGGGTCAGGAGGCAAACTTTTTAAGCTGACACTGAAAGATGGAGTAGAAAGTAGAAAGGAGAGTGGTAGAAAAATTTCCAGATGGCAAGAGGAATGTGTGAAAAGGCCCAAGGTAGAAAAAATCAAAAGGAAGTAGTGTGACATCAGAGTCAAGAGTTCTTGGCTCTGATCCCAGCTTAGGTGCTAAAAGGTTAGCTAAAATCAGGATGTTCACAACCATGGTAGCTGTCCTCAACATCAAGGCCTCCAGTGCCCCAGAATATGCCAGGAGACAGCTGAAGGGCCAGTCTGGGCAAGTGGCAGCCCTCTTATCTCCTGGGGAGTTGTTTCCAGAATCCTCAACCTGGAAACTTACAACATTTTTTTTGGCTGCCCAAAATGAAGCCAGTTAACAGAATATGAGGAACAGATTGCCAGTGGGTGACACAACTGGGGCCCCACCTGACTTCTGACAGAGCACACACTGAAGACCTGAAGGTAAAGGCAAGGCAATGGCGATATTTCCCCACAAGGGAGGTGAATAAGCTGACCAGCCATTGTCTACCTAAAGCACCACTCTCTAAGGGCACTAAACTCTCACAGGAAGTGGAAAAAATATTCTGATGGAAGGGAAAGGACGGAGATGCCCAAATTCTTAAGTAACAAAAGATGGTCCCTAAACTGCCTTAGAGACAGTTAACTCTACAACTTTGATGTGCTAAACAGTGAGATGCAAGTTTGGGGCAGAGCCAAATTGCTCAAGGCTGTGGAAGAGAAGCGGCTGGGTCCCTGGCACTTCCTATCCCACGTGGTACTAGGTCTAACTGGCTTGGGGGTGGAACATACTTAAAAATACCAGTGTGACAGCGCATCTGAATATTAGTCTATATGGGACTCCCACAGGCCTCAAGCTTGCTATGCTTCCTGCCCTAAAACTGCTTTGTGGGTCGTCCCTTAGCCAAGACTCTCTCCTACTCAGCTCCCTGAGGGGCAGAAGCTGTGCTTTGTTTATCACTCTACCTCAATTGATAGCTCATGGTAACACTTGATAAATTAGCTCTATTTCTGTAACAACAACAAAAACAACAACAATAGCATTAAGGCTATATGAGAAAGCATTTAATTTGTGTTTACCCACACCATTTAACCTTCAAGGAACTTTTAATGTCAATATATAAAATTACTTCATATTTGTAAGGCTTTCAATGTGAGATGTTTATGGAAATTTTCAAGAAATTAAATAAAGTACAGTAAGATATTTCACACACTGAGGTCCAGCTGTGCATACTCAAAAAGAAATATAATCAGCCACAAATATGAAAAGCTCACACACACTGAGATGGAGGTAGGAATCAATAAATGCAGACAGAGCATCAAAACCTGCAAGGTCAATAAAAATTATCTGGTCCATCAGCTTGCTTTATAAGGAGGAAGGGAAGAAAAAAAAAAAAAACAGAAGCTCAAAATGCTGAACAAATCTGCCTCTGCACAATGACAAAACTTCAAAGAACCTCCAAATTCTCAGACCCCACCATACTGAACTCTGCCCTGAATTAAGCAGGTCACCTTACTCCTCTAGCTGGAGACCTGCCATGGCTCCCCATTTTTAGTGAATAAAGAACAAGGTCTTTAAAACCCTTAGAGTGTCTGCCTCCATTTGGATCCCACTTCTTCCCTGACCTCACATCCTGCCTTTCCCATCACCCTTCCCTTTGCTCAGCCTGTCCCAGCCATTACAGACAGCATGTGGATCCTGAAGGAGGTACATTCCTATCCAGGGCCTATGTACTCATCCTCCCCTCTGTCTGCTGAGCTTCTCTTCCAAATGCGAGCATGACCCACTCTCTCTTTAACCTCCTCGAGATCTTTCCTCAAGTGTCATTTTCTTGGGAAGGCCTTCCTTGCCTACTCTATTTTAAAGTACATGTCACCCCCAACCCATCGAGCTTTAACTCCTCCATAGGACTTATCACCCTTTATCATAGTATATATTTTACTATTTATGCATGTATTTATTTCTACAGTCCTCCCTTCCCACACACATAAGCTCCATGAGTGTAAGGATTTTCGGTAGTTTGGTTCATGGCTCAACTCATAAAATATAGATGGGTGCCTGGCAAATACTGAAACCTCAGTAAATATTAGCTGAAAAACTGGTTATATGGATTTATGGATGGAGTTCAAAAGTGGCCCAAATCCAGAGAATTCAAGAGCTGTGAAATGTCTGATAATGTCTGGCAGTCCCGGGGAAGCAGCTTGTGGCCTGGGTGTCATCTACTGTCGCTATGTGCCCACTCTAGAATTGGCATTCACTGATACCCTGTGGGAAAGTCAGGAAACTAAGAGAGGAAGTGATATAAAGACTTGTCAAAGCAGTCCCTTTTGAGGCTGCATGACTCTGGGTTGAAGAGTGAACTAACAAGCCAATATTTTTTTAATCAGAAATAAGATGCTCTTCCATGTATAGACACATGTATAGATATAGAAATCTTTTCTGAATTGCTTCCCCATGGCCTTAAGCTTAAGAGTAAAAAGGGATGGTTTGCTTAGACTGGACATCCCAATAAAGAGACCAGATTTCAAGAACTTTCTGGCATGAACCAACATTTGCTATTAAGCCTGAATGGCTGGCACAGCTAAACCTCCATGCATCATTCTAAAAATAAAACACCAAGCTTCAATTATAACTTAATGACAGATATATAAAGGAAGATACTGAGAGGCCAAAAATAAGGCGGTAAGAACCAACAGTAGATACTGAAACTACATAATATTTGGCCCAGCCATGAAGGAAAAATAATAATAATAACAACATTCACACAGACTCAAACGGTCATAAGCAGGTGATGTTCTTTCATGGATAGGAACCCTGTAAGGGTTTACATCCAGGCTTCATCTTACCCCATCAGTACCTGAAATAGCAAAATACTCACAAAGCAGGACCTGTCAGAATTTGAAAGACAAGGTTAATCATAATTTACAAAAATAAAATACCAGGGGTCACTGCATGCCTTGCTAATTTCCAGTCTAATTCAGAGGCTTATGGCTCAACATACACATACTAACTGAAGACTGGACTTTTCAATCCCAAAGTCTCAGTAGTGTGTCTCGGGCACTAGGCAAACTGCCAATCCACTGCTCTTCAAAACGTAGCCTTTTTAATCACTTTACAACATGAACACGCTATCAGATGTTAATTCATGTGCCAGAAAAGTTGGGTGGTCTGAACAAGTTTTGAATGCTGGGGCCATTTTTAAGTGGCATCCATTTCATATGTAATCATTTTAAACAACAACAACAAAAAGTACTAGGAAAGAACTGTTGAAAAATAGTTTAGTATTTCCTACAATAGCAACGCTTACTCTCCGGGAGTCCAAACGTCCATGGCTACATCTCAGTGGGGGAACAGCTCTTCCCTGTCATCTACTACAGCTAAAGCCGGTATGTATGTGTTGCATACCATCTGCAGAGACCTTCCCATTGGCTAATGGTACACTACAGGAGAATCATTTGGGACCATTCAAAACCATTAGGGCTATTAACTCTGACTTGGGCCAAGTCTAATAAACCAGTGTCATCCCAACAGGAAATGAGTTAAGCTGGCCTTCAAAGTCATTTCAGCAATACCTAAAGTCAGACTGCCTAGTAAGAAATCCTTCTGCTGTTTTTGCCCAGTTTAGAGCAGTGATCACTGGGAATGCATTTCAGGAAAAAAAAAAATCATTTTGTTTAAAAATACTTAAATAAACTTTCAGTTGGTTTTAAGTGGCCAACTGAAAGAGTGTCTGAACTTGCTTAAGTCCTTCTGGCCACTGCATACATAGCAACAGCAGGTGCACAATAAATATTTAAGAAACCAACAGGGAACAAATCCAGCTCCACCTACAGAAAGTCAAGTTCCTAATCCAGAAATTCTAGACCAGAAACAGTCACTCATGAGAGAAGAGGATGCAGCTACCTGCCATGCTGTATGTACATTTCTTGGTTTTGTTAAGTCTAAATAATATATTCATTTCAAAATGTGTCCACCCCAGGTCTTTATTAATGCTAAGCCTATACCTAGTACAATTCATTTCCCAAATGAAATCATTCCCAGCTTTGAAAAGTTCTCTCTCATAGGAACCTCTAGAAAGCCATTCCTAATAGAGTATGTTCCTACTCCACTTGTTCTTTAGAATTAATCATTTCTTACATTCAACCATTTGGGACCTGGCATTACTTCCCTTAGACCCTGCCCTTACATATTCTTTTGTCGTAATTGTTTCTGGCCTTGCTGCTCCACTGAACACTACGATTTTTGAAGGCTGGGGCTGTCTTTGCAATTCCTCTCCACTCCTATGCAGTTGCTTTACACCCAGCAGATACTCCCTACATAGTGGCTGAACTGAAAGGACCTCAGTCTTGGATTTAATTCTCTCAAAGTCTCCGAACAGTCTAACAGCTTAAGGACCAAATCTACCTAAAAATTAACTTAAATTGCAAGTACAACAAAATTATTCTAAGTTATTAACCTAACCACTTGATATGCTTATTTTCTTACCTGGAAAATCAGGCCAGCCACAGGAAATGAGATTCCCTAGATCAGTGACTCAAAGAGTAATGAGGTAATTTCCTTCAAAGATGATTACGTTTTCAGGATTCTCTGGAATGCATACCTATCCCATTAATGTGTCATTATTAATACTTCCCTCTGGGTAGAACCAACACGAGAACATTTCAGAATTTTCAAGCAACTTTGTACTATATGCTCAGGTGTCAACATAACCTCAATTTGATAGTCCCACCGCTTCCATGAATTAGGAGACAGATTTACTTAGAGATACTAGGGGATATTCCATCAAATTTGGGTAACTATTTCTAGGCTCATGCTCTAAAGGTATCATTCATTGTGCTTGTCTAAGCACCCATATACATCTATCTCAGAAAAAAAAAAAAAGGATGAGAAAGTGAAGGGGTAAGTTTTACCCCAAAATTAAGAGTTTCCAGATCTAGCAAATAAAAATATAGGATATTCCATTACATTTGAATTTAGATAAACAAATAATAGTTTTTAGTGTAAGTATCTCGTGAAATATTTGGGGCTTCCTTATACTAAAAAACTATTCTTTGTTTATGTGAAATTGAAATTTACCTGGACATCCAGTATTTAACCTGGCAACCACACTCCAAACCTTGAAATTTTATTTTATTCATTTAAAAGATTATATTTATTTGAGAGAGAGAGCAAGAGAGAGAGAGAACACAAGCAAGTTAAGGGTAGAGGGAAAAGCAGGTTCCCTGCTGAGCAGGGAGCCCAACGTGGGCCTCCGTCACGGGACTCCGGAATCATGACCTGGGCCAAAGGCAGACACTTAACTAAGTGACTGAGCCACTCAGGCACTCCAAGTCTTCACTTCTAAAAAAGGAAAAAGGAAAGCACATATGCAGCTTATAAAGTTTTAATTTTCAAAAAGAATAGAAGTCATCAAATAGCATTACAGAATATTTTAGAATGCTCAATATAATCATGGTAAGAAAACTAAGTAAGGTAACACTGGGTCCTAACCATGTACCAGATACCACACCAAATCTTTTGTGTACATTATCTCATTTAATTCTAACCACATCCTTATGAGGTAGGAATTACTACTATTATTACTACTACTACTACTACTACTACTACTACTACTACTACTACTTCACCGATAAGGGAAGCAAACTACAAAGAGAACAAGTTGCCCAATGTCATGGGATAGTAGAGCAGATACACAAACCCAGGCGGGTTTAACAAAAGGGCTTCCAAGCTTAACCGTGACCTCATTTTACAGATGAAGAAAAAAAAACTCAGTGATTTGCCCAATTCAGACAGCTGCTCATCAGTGTAGATGGAATTCAAGCCTAGGACAGTCTGACTCCAGAGTTTCAGCACCACGAATACACCACCTATACAAGCCAGGCCAGGCAAAATGGGAAAAGTGCACTTTTCACCTAACCCAGCTGCAATTATCATTGTAGTAAGTCAGAGTGCTTCCTCTTCGAAGAACAGTGTTTGAACCTAGAACGGGGAAATTCCCCGGAATTTTTACCAGATTCCCCCAGCGGAATTTTGACTCCTTATAATCAAGAGATTATCCTGAGTTGGATGGAGAATGTGGAGATCTATGTGTGGGGGGAGACTTTGTTGTTACTGCCATTTCTGTACCAAAATGTGAACTTATTTTAAAGAGATATTTTGGCCCCTTTCGACTTTAAAATAAGTCACTTATCTAATGTCAACCAGTCTTGCTGCCCTGAGGCAAACTGTTGCTACTGCACATGAACCTCAAACATTGGAAGTGACCTGGAACACAAACATAAAGACCAACTTGAAGCAGCCACCAAAGTCAGCAAGGACCACAAGAGCCAACATGTCTCTTCTTGGATCTGGAACTCATAAGATCCAGATCCAAGAAGAGTTAAGTTGTAAAACATAAGAGTTCAGGAATGTCAGAAGATATACGGAGCTTTACCTGGAGCAGACTGACCTTTAGGAACCTTATATGGCTTATTTTGGTGCTTGTCTACCTCTGGAGTAACCGCAGATATCTTTAATCGGGGCGTGTGTGTGTGGGTGCGGGTGGGTGTGTGCACATAAGCACGGGCAGTACAAGGCATATACAATACAGTGCTTATCTCAAATTATCCTCAAAACCCACTCTAGGGACCAGACAGCAGGGTGGTCAGGGCATGAGTTAGCTGAAGTAAAAGGGGGTGGTTCTGTGATAGGACGGACACTTAGAATTCTTCTCATGGAACATAGAAAGAATGCATACTAGTATGCATTTACTGTTTACTTGACCATGTCTCCATTAGAATACAGGCTCCCTCAGGGGAGGGACCATGTCTGTTTTATTGGCCATTGTGTTTCCCAGGTGTGTAGCACAGAAGAGGCCCACAACTATGAATGACTAAATGAGTAGGCAATCCCTACTGTCACTAGTAAGCAGTACGCGCACAGTCTTGCCTCTGCCTTCACTGCCTATATAATCTGGAACTGACATTTGCATCCTCTTGCAATCACAACCACTCTTAGGGCTGAACAATGTGTGTGTATCATCATTTCTCACGGAGACTGCTACGCCGGAACCATCCTACCCGGCCTCTGTGACACCAGATCTGGCCATCCTCCAACCCATTCTTCACTTGGCAGTCAGAGTGCTATTCCTCTGCTTCCATCCATCCATGCTCCCTGATGTTCCAATCATGCTCAAAAGCTTACACAGCCCCAAAGGCATCATACTGGGCTATACCTCTGTGTCTCCCATCTACCGGGAATGCCCTCCTCTCCTCGGCTCGGCAGTCAAATTTTGTTAATAAACTCAAATTTCTTTCCTATAAGACTTCACTCTTCCCTCCTCCCCCCAGAGGAAGTGACCCCTCCATCTTCTGTCCCCAAAGGTACAATTACAAACATAGCATCATATTCATGTTGCTGTGAGTTATAAGGCAGAGCTCATGCCTTATGGGCCAGCCATTTTCCACTAGCATAATGTCTGGCATGCAGCAGGTGTTCAAAAATCACTCCCTAGATGGATAAGCAAGCTTTGGAGAGTAAAAGTGAAAACCCTTCTTAATTTAATCATTTCTTGATATCTTACTTGACTAGAGAAATGTGGTCTGGAATCATTCATTAAGTTCTATCTGTAGCTGCCAGTTCTACCCGAGAAATTATTTCAAGGAGAGACAATGGTGTATGCTATTGTTATTCCATTGTTTAAGCAAACACCTGCTCACCACGGAACGTCATAGAATATTTCTGACCTGTAAGTGGGCTTAAGGTATCAAAAAGAAAATGATCCCAAACCAAGGAACCATAGTGAGGGACCTGAGAGAGAAGGCACTTCCGAGATAATGAATAAGTCCGCCGTCTAGTATCCACGACGGGTTGTGAAAGCCAGGTACACTGAAATCAGAAGGCTCCAAGGCACCTCCTGCGATCATGGGACAGAGCAAGGTGATCCCTTGCTTCCGGCAGCTACACCATGGCAACCTGTGCCATGGTGTAGCTGGGGGAAGGACCAGCAGAGTAACACATGGCCACCCTGCTCCAGTCCTTACCCTACAATGTACGTAAGAGGAGACACAGTCCTCGCAAGTGGTTAACGCATGGTCACGCGATCAGCTGCTGGCACAACTGGGCCTGAAACCAGGCTCCCGAAACATCCATTCATTAAACATATATTCAGTAGCTATTACGTCTTGCGTGGTGCCACTTGCTGGGATGAAACGAACAGAAACAGTGACAGCCATCAACCTAGTAAAATGTGCTGTGTATATGATGCTTCAACCACAGTTCCTCTTACTACCTCATGGTATGTTTCCAGCTCCCACCTCCCCTCAACTATTCATCTCCCAAGTTCTTATAGGGAGTGAATTTCCTAGATAAATATAAAAGCTATTTTTTGAAAAAATAATTCATGCCAACAATTAAGCTGATTCATAACTCTTCTTTCTTTCCCCACCTGTATTCTATTTATCCAAACTTAAATTCACATTTAAGCAAAACTCCATGGTAATATTCGAAATATTTTGCTGATACCTATACCATTCTCACCTCAATTCCAAGAATTTAACATCACAATGTTGGAAGGAAGTGCTGGGTAAGAACATACAGATGTGCAGTGCACATTTTCCAGAGACTGAACAACCAGAACTTATACTCAAGAAGTCAAACCAGACCTGAAGAGTTTCTACAGTAAAGAAATTCTATTTTTATTCCTAATCCAAAGCTAACCACTGAAAGCTCAACTAGATTCACTCTGTCCTCAAAGACAATAGAAAAGTTCAAGACACCATTTTGCATCTTATGTCAAATAGTGTAGAACATGTGATTCTGTCCTGTAATTCTTCTGTTTAATCTCACTTTCTCTTTCAAAATTAGAAAAATTAACAAGTGGGGAAGGTTCAACAGAAAAAGAGACTGCTCTGAGATCTCAATTTAGTCAAAAAAATTTTTTTTCAAAGAAAGTGACCCAAAATGGAAATATGTAAGTATCTATAATTTCCACTGAGGAGTTTCCATTTTGACTCTGAAGTAAACATAATTTTTCAAATTCACGTTGGTTTGCAAAATCCCAAGTCACCAAGTAGCACTTATTTCCATAAAGTAAAAAGACATATTCTGGTCTTATTCTAAACAGGACACCAGAAAACAAAACTAATACTGTGAACAAACAAATCTTAGCTAAAACTCATTGAAATAATCCAAATGGTTTCCATTCCAGGGAAAATAGTAAGTCAGCAGATTGCATACGGCTGCCTTTTCCAAATACACAAAATAAGCAAAAACACCACCAGAGGAAAGTGCAAATGCTGAACCCGTTCTATTTCCGTTTCCACGGGACTGCAGTCTGATCGATACCACGGCGGCGCACTGCTCGGCCACCATGTA
The DNA here is from genome assembly GCF_022355385.1 of Mustela nigripes. Lineage (NCBI taxonomy): Eukaryota > Metazoa > Chordata > Mammalia > Carnivora > Mustelidae > Mustela > Mustela nigripes. Next base: position 37,249,510 of record NC_081558.1, on the reverse strand, counting down.
CACATACTTCCAGGTGGCCTCTGATGCCCAGCCTAGAAGCCCAGAGAACTCCCAGGACAAGGTTCAGAAAGCCATCACTCAAACCACAAAGAGAAGGACCGGAAAGCCTGGGTCTCTGAGGCTCCAGCTGCTAGAACAAGGATTTGGAAAGTCAGAAAAACAAATGTTTGAGGGTGTCAAGCACACTGAATGCTCAAAAAGAACATATAGATTCTAAACAAGAAAACAATGGGGACAGATCTCAGCATTCCTTGGAAAACAAAAAGCTCTGGAAAAAAATTATAAATGAATCACAACCCTTCACCTAATACCAGTAACCGTCTGGAGTTGGCAAAAGACTGTTGAGTAAAAATATTCTATATAAGGAAACTTACTTACGGGAAGTATTCAAAACCCTTCACCCAGGATAGAAGACAACTCAATGTGCAAAATCAAGAGTGGGGCAAGTCTGCCAGGGTTATAAAAGGGCATCTGTAAGGAGCATCCTTAACCCAAAATCATTTTTTGAAAAACAACATTTAACAGAAGAAACAAAAAAAACAAAAACAAAAAAAAAAAAGGAAAAGGAAAATTGCTGTCCTGACTTCAGGACAGGGAACTTACTTCCAAATCCCCATCCTCCTACAGGACTTGAAAGGACAATAATTAGTCAAGAAAAAAGCAAAATGAGGAAGTGGTATTCTTTTACAATTTCTGTTAATCCCCACCAGCTGTAATTTAAGAAATTCGGTGACATCAGCATTTATATTTGCTCCAGCAAGAACAAGAGCGACCGAACTACAACTGCAGAATCATATGAGAGGGGGAAAAGAAACTTGGGGGCAACTGGAAAACACATCTGAAGATGTGGAAAATTAATTCACTTTGCAGTGAATCACTTCAACAGCTTCAAACACCACCACTGCCAAAAATAACAAAAAAAAAAAAAAAAAAAAAAAGTGGAAAAGGAAGCTTAAGCACTCCAAACCTAATCAAATGATCCAGTGGAACTTCTGAAAAAAAGGTCCACTCCAACAAGTGAACTGAACATTTCTGGAAACAAACAGCAAGCGATCTAAGCCACTGATGAATGGTAAGAAACCAAGACTCAGTATTATATAAAGATCACCAGCCTCTTAAAAAAAATCTGCTATACAAGAAACTGTCAACCGAGTGACTTTAGTTAGCGTCTGCATTACCTTCTTGAAGACAGGCATAGGATTGATTCCATGCTCCCCTTCCCCCAGGGAGTTAAATCAGTTCGTGGGGAAACCACCACAGTGTTCTCGAGGTGCCCCATCTGAGCTCACAGACGGACCGGGAGTAGGTCTGAATTCCCAACGTAAATGCCAGCCATCAGCTTTTTACTCAGGTCAGAGTCAAAGGGAGAAGAAAACCACCCGAAACTTGACCTCCCAAACAACCTGTACAAGAGAGTTGAAAACACTCACCAGGGCCACCTCGGCCCTTTGGCTGAACATTGAGTCCGCTGAACTGTCTCAGAAAGGAGATTATTACAAAGAAGATGCGATGGCAGCCGCTCTGCCACACGCTTTACGTGCACCTTCTCTCAACACTAGAAAGGCTAAATTAGAGATAGAGTGATAATTAATAGGATCCTTGGCAGCAGGAGCCAGCTTCTTTAGCAAACCAGTAATTGCTGCCTACTTAAAATGACAGGGGATTGAGCCAGGAAAGGAGGGAGGCGCTAATGATGGGAATCATAAAAGGTAAAACAGACTACATCAACAGGTTACTTGGCTCCCATTCAAAACTACCTCTTTATCTATGGATTCAGTTGATAATGACAACAATCTATTCAAGATCAGACAAAGGAGGACTAGAGATCAATCACCCTTCCCAAAATATCATCACAAATGCAAGGAAATTGGGAGAAAACAGATCTCCCCTCCACACACTCCCCCACTCCAAAAATGACCTAACTTCCGAAGGTGATCGTGAAAATAATTAACCATTTGTAAAAGATACCATATAAGGGAAACAATTTTTTCCCTTAAGTGATATAGTTTGACTTGGACCTCCTTTGAAAACACCCAGTTTGGCGAGAAATTTTTAGTAGTGGCCATAGACAGAGTTTAGGCCCTCTATTTTGATATGAAAGTAATGTCCTAGTTGAGAGCTTCTCTAGGAAAGAAAAGGCATTGAGCTCCCAAATTGTTTACTGGAATGGCTGAAGAGGCCCAGCCGGAAAGGTAAAGGAGAGTCAGCACCCGGTGTCTCTGGTTAAAACCTCCAGCCCCAGGAAATAAGACAGCACATCAACCTGTTACACTGATGACTGACCACGCATGCAGGCGATGTTCCATCAGAGAAGGCCAGTACCTACCACACACTTCCCAGCAAGAAGCAAACCAAAGTACCTCTAACATCTTTAGATGCCCAGAGAGACAGCGAGAGATGAGGATTCAATCTTCTGCCACAGGGAGATGTCTACAGATAAACCAGGGCAGCAAGGTACATAGTTTCACAATGACTCATGCTGACCAAAACTCTTCATAAAATCAGCTCCATGGGTAAAGAAACATCTCGTTTGCTCAGGATGTCTCTGGCTCTCTAATGGTATTGCAAAGATGCCCTGATGGCTCTCTTAAAAAAAAAAAAAAAAGGAAGAAATGATTACAAAGCTAAGGGCTTGCCAACAAGACGCAGCCCAGGAGCCCCTATTCTAAATATCTCATGGAAATCTCCAGCAATTGTGGTAGTTAGTGAAAGATGGATGTGAGAGCAGAAGCACTGGAAACTCAGATGGCTTACCTTTCTCTCAGTACGTATAAGAATCAAGTGCTTTTGTCCCCACCCCACCACCCCGGATTGGTCTTTTTCCCCTCCCACCAATAAGGAGTGAGAATATTTTTATCTTCATTCTATGAATGTCTAGCCCATTGCTGATGGAACCCACTAAATATATAGCTCACCATTAAAGCCACAAACTAGTATTTTTATAACTTCTTCCTCTCTATTAGATCATTATATCCTTTTATTGAAAATATTTAACTCAATACTTTGCAATGACTAATGCTCTTAACACCCACATGCCAAGGCAGAAGTTATGTTCATTACACAACATTATGATGTTTCAAGACCTTTGGCATTCAAAGATAAACAGTCCAGAATGGAATAAACTGGCTATAACTTTATGAAGACACACAGGAAAACAATTAACGAGTCAGGTTGAAGAGGGAGGGAGTGATAAGAAAAGAAAGATAAGTGAAAAACATCAAGATGTCGGGAGTTCTATATTCAGTGGCAGACCATAAGTACGGGTATGCAGATAAGACTTCTTGATGTCATCAGCAAGGAAAATCTGAAGATCTTTAATGAGGAATGAGGAACATCTAACAACTTACATACCATATATCCTTGTGAATAATTGAGCGTCCACCATTCCATCTTTTGCTACCTTTCTTGGAGCCTTCAGCACCAAACTCCTTCCTTTCTTTAGAAACAGCTTTGAAAACAAAGAACTACCTTTAACAGATAGACCTATTTTTCTTGGATTCAGATGTTCAACCACACCCAGAGTCTCCTATCTTTACTTCATCAGAAACCTAGTCCTCTTTCTATTCCAAAATCAACAGGACTTGTCACCCCTCATCACTTCCCAACCTGCCTCCCTCTCTGTACCCCAATATACACACCAACCACTGCAGTATGGCAGTTACGAAGGTGAGCTTTGAAGTCAGACAGTCCTCAGCTTACGTCATGGTTCCACCCTTATTGGAATGGCTTTAGGCAAGTGAGTGAAGATGGCCAAGCTTAGTATGTTCATCTATAAAATGGGATCTTACCTACTGCATATTAGAATTAAATTATACAAGGCATTCTAAGTGTTTAACACAGTACCTGGTAGATAGCAAGTGCCTTAATATGTTTGTCCTTGCACCAGATCTAAATTATTCATTCCTTCTGCTTTTTTACTTTTCTAACACAGGAAAAACCTAGGGAAAAAATTTACATAGGTACCTTCCTGATCCCAGGCCTAACACACACACACACACACACACACACAGATGTGCACACATGTGCACACACAAAGAGACAAACTGAACAAGCTATTCCTTTTATCCTACACATAAATACAGTATGAAGATCCAAAAGGCAGGCTACCTACAACAGGCAAAGCAACAGGCAACTTGAATGACTTTAACCCTACTGAGCTCATCTTTTCAAAGTTTAAGAGGTGAAGTATCAATGCAAGGCACAGCCCACAGTAAGGGCTTGAAAAATGCTAAGTGCTGCTGTTGCTATTGTTGCTGTTTGGGTTTCTTTGTTTTTATTAAATTATGTGATCTGCCTCCTAGGCAACCTAAAACCACTGGCCCCACTAAAAGTAAGTCTTCCCTTCTTTCCTTAAAAGAATTCCAAGAACAAGTACTCAGGTAATGTTTATAACAATGACATGGTTCCAATAACAATTGCTGATCCTTATAATATGCTAATTTGCAATACACTCAGAAGTAAGCTGAGCCCAGTTTCTTGAAAAACTGCCTACACCGTAATATCTACCTCATTCTACTGCTTTCTGCTGGGTTCTTCACCAGTGGCCACCATAATATCTCTGCTCTTTTTCCAGGGCCCCATTCCCACACTCTACTTCCTAAAGAACAGTTGGAATATATCAAAATAAAAAGTAACATATCTGAACAGTCCCATTCAACTTCAAAAATTTGGAAGTAAGGGACCATTTTTATTGGCAAATAAATGTAAAAATGGGAGACTGGGTCCTTAGAAAAGCTTCGTTAATGTGCCTTCACGTATAATCCACAACAATGCGGGAGCAAACACTGTTTGAAGATATTTTCCCAAGTGAGCATGTTTTTAAGCTCAGAGAAAGAATTGCTAGAGGAACAAAACTGAAGAAAACAGTTTTTTAATATAGCCAACCCCCGTTGCTTGTGGAACCCCCATTTGCAAATTCACTTACTTACTAAAATTTAATTGAAACCCCCAAATCAATATTTGCGGCATTTTGGCGCTCATTTGTGGATACATGCCAAGAGATGAAAAAGTTGAGTCATCCAATGCATGCATTCCCGACTGACATCAAACAAGGTGACACTCTGCCTACTTGCTCCAGTTCTCATACAGTAGACAAATGTCCTTTCCAAGGTTTATTTAGTGCCATGCTTTTTGCATTTTTGTGTTTTTGTAAGTGACTTCACCATTTAAGACAGTCCCTGAGACTAGTGTTACTCTGCATGAGAAGGCTGTGATGTGCCTCACCCAGGAAACACAGGTGTTAGAGAAGGTTCAATCCAGTATGACTTACGGCACTGCTGGCCTTGAGTTCAATGTCAATGAATATATATTAAATAAAGTGTCCTTATATATATTTATATATAAATATATAAAACAAATTTAGGTATTAGTTAATTAACAAACATGTTGTGACCAGAGACTTCCAGGAACCAAACTGTGCCTTTCCTCTAGGAGCAAAGGTGTAGTGTCCTCTAACCAAATGTTCACGGTGGTTTAACAGAACATAACTACCACAAATAACAAAAATTGACTGCATATTTATTTCATCTCTGAGCACCCACAGGAGCAATAACACTGATGGCCCCTACTAGCTTAATGGAGCATTTACATATACTTGGCACGTTTCACATTACCTTCTACAACCTTCACAGGTATGTCAAGAAGGAACACTACTACCCCCATATTTTAGGTGAGAAAACTGAGCCTCAGAAAAACTTCAGGGCCCATCGCTAATAGGAAAAAAAGTCAAGATAATATTTTACACACTTTCCTGAAAGTGCTTTAACAGAGTTCCTGAAAGGTACTGATTCCTTCTTGTACATGAGAAACCGATCACCCATTTTGTACCTTTTTATTCGGCATTTGTTTTAAAGATTTTATTATTCATTTGAGAGAGAGAAGGAAAGCCAGAGGAAGAGAAAGGGTGAAGAACACTCCATGCTGAGCAGAGAGCCCAACGTGGGACTCAATCCCAGGACCCAGGGATCATGACCTAAGCTGAAGGCAGATGCTTAACTGACTGAGCCACCCAGGCTTTCTATTCAGTGATTATTTATCAGACACTAGCTATCCTGGATCCTGGAGATGCTCAGTGAAAGAATTCTCCATTCCCACTGGGAGTCTTTCAAGTAAGAACAGACAGACAATAAAATAAGTATCACCTATCAGCCTATTTATAGGTAGAAGATGCTTGATTTCCTAAAATAGGCATCATCTTTTAAAAACGAGCATCAAACAAAGTGACAACTAAAGACTGTCTTCAGAGAGTATCAGTTTAAAGTACATTTCTTGGGACGCCTGGGTGGCTCAGTGGGTTAAGCCTCTGCCTTCGGCTCAGGTCATGATCCCAGGGGACTGGGATCAAGTCCCGCATTGGGCTCTCTGCTCAGCAGAGAGCCTGCTTCTCCTCATCTCTCTCTGTCTGTCTCTCTGCCTATTTGTGATCTCTCTCTCTCTGTCAAATAAATAAATAAAATATTTTTAAAAAAAATAAATAAAGTACATTTCTTTCACAGGGTAATTGATGTGACCAGCAGGTGGGTTCTTTCCCACTCCCGGAAAGAGTTCCCCTGACCCCTGATGGCCTGATCTGGGTTCCACAACATCCCTTGGTGGCCACCCATTTGTCAAAAGTGACAAAGGTTCATGCTCAACATTATCTCCTGACTCCACAGTGGGCTCAATGAATATTTACTGAAAATCATTTTCACCTCCTAGGGCAAGGAACATTGGCCCAAGGACTTTGCCCATCATTCCCAAACCGTGACTCTGAAAAAACAAGGGTGTCAGATATCGTAATATCCCCCTATTTAGATGACCAAGAAACAAATCTACTCTGGAAACTTCCAAAACCGCCTTGTCCATCTCCAATGGCTGGCTCTTCCCCTACACATGGGTGTGTTAACTCTCAACTCCATCCTACACAGCTGATTCATCCGGCTCTCTCACAAAAAAGCAGAACTCAGAAGGTCTTTCAACTGTCCACATCTGCCCATCCTTCCCAGGCTTCATCTTCATTCTCCCCTGTGTTCATGACTTCTCAGAGCACACTGGTTCTTATCCTAAAGCATCTAACTCTATGGTCCTTTGTTTCCGTGTGTGTCTGTGTGTGTGTCTGTGTGTGTGTTTCAATCACACGGAAAAAGGAAAACTGTCATTTTCTCTGTTTCTTTATAAAATTCAGGACAGGAATTATTTAACCAAGAGTGAAGTTTTGATTAGTCATGATAACACCAGAGAAAAGATGCAAATACTCCGAAAAATGAGGCCTTGAGAATCCAGTATGTGTTGGTGTGAATGTGTGCATGGATTCTTATAAAAGATGTCTCCCATTAATTGTTGATCAAATTAGTGCCATTCCTCTGCACACAACAGCTGAGAGTTGGGGAAAGTGGCCTGGCAGACTCAGGGAGAAAAATGAGTGCTGGCACATGTCCAAAAACTTGCTGCATATATTCCCAACTTTTGAGAACTGACTATATGATCAGGGGGTTTTAAGCTATGGGGAATTAAGTTATTTATTTACTCCCCAGTGACAGACAACAGAGTCAATAGCTCTTGCACAGATTAACCACTTTTTTGCTTCTTAGGTAAATCTCTAAATTCTTTTTTTTTTTTTTTAAGATTTTATTTATTTATTTGACAGAGATCGCAAGTAGGCAGACAGGCAGGCAGAGAGACGGTGGGGGGGAGCAGGCTCCCTGCTGAGCAGAGAGCCCGACGTGGGACTTGATCCCAGGACCCCACAATCATGACCCTAGCTGAAGGCAGAGGCTTTAACCCATTGAGCCACCCAGGCGCCCCAATCCCTAAATTCTAATGGCAGTGACGTGAGCACCAGCACATGGGTGCACTGGGGTCTGACACAGGCTTCATGGTCGTGCAGCAGGAATGGTAGGGCCATGGCTCACCAGCAGAGAGCCGGCATCTACAGCACCCTTCCTACAGGAAGTCCTCTCGGAACCTCACTGAATCTTCACAGAGATCTGATGAGGCAGGTAACCCGGTACCCAGCTAACACATCAAAACTGCAATGATGAAGGCATCTACTTATGTATGCCATGTCATGCATACTTGTCTCCTGAGACAGAAAGTTACTATTTGGGCTCATCCCCTTTCTGCTTTCTAGTGACCAGGTTAGCCACTGGTTTGGGGGAGAAACTTTCTGAGGCTCAAGAAAAGCAAGCTATTTGATTGTGGTATATGTTCATCAAAACATCTAGTTGTACACCTTAAAAGTATACGACTCTTATTTGTCAATTATACCTCAATAAAGGTAAGAAAAATAAAAGACAAGGAAACTATCATATTGAGGTGCATAAAAAACATTTCAGTTTTATCACAGGATCAGCTTAACCAATAGATGGAAACCCAAATAGATGGTTAACTGAAATGGCCCATACAGATACAAAGGACTAGAGGAATCAAGTTTTCAGAAAATTAGGCATAAAGGGTAAAAAGCAAGCATGAAATGAACAATTCTTTGGAAAAAAAAAAATTAAAACTTCGGCTCTAGTCTCAAAAATAGCCATACTTTGCTAGAAGGACGGAAAAATCCTGGAAGAGTAAAAGATATGAAGATTTTGAGGTTCAGGAACACAGAGCATCACGGCTTACTTCGGATAAGGACAGCTATATGAAGAGGCTGCCGAGTTAAATGTGAAGAGATAAGGCAGGCCCTCACTGGAGGCAAAGTTGAAAGCTGACAGTTAGGAATGGCAGATTCCCATGTGGAAACAGTGATACAGCTCGGCTGCTAGACTGCTCAGTGTTGTGAAATCTCCATCAGCGCATCTTATTATTTATTCTTCCACCTGCTATAGTCTGTAATTATGATGAAAGGCAACATGTTGATAAAGGCAAAGATTGTTCTGGCAACAAAGGGAACGCCTTACCTGTAAATAGCAGGTGCCATCTTTAAAAAGCCTCCCTGCTAGGCTTCCCACAGTTCGCCACTACAAAGTTCGCTCTCAAAGATCCTTCTGCAGATTCTCCAGCTTTAGGATCATTTAAGGCCTCCCCCTTCTCATCTACGGCCCTCTCCTTTACCTCCTGGCTAAAAAGTCATTTCAAGTCAAAACCCTTATTGATGCTATGGATACAAAGGGAACCAGAATGCAAGGACCAAATACTCAGCAGCAAGAGCCAGGTTTTGGGGCTGAGCACTTCACCCACCTATTTCTTTTAATTCGCATGATTACTCCATAGCCTAGATCATATTAATAATGTCCATGAGCCCCATTTAGCCTGCCACTGACATAAAAACAAGAAAAACTTGCCATGATTTAAAAAAAAAAAAAAAAAAAGCTAAAGGTAGTCAAATTGGAATTCAAGTTACAAATCTGTCTTATTCTAAAGGTTACACTCAGAACTTTAGACTTCAACTGGCGAGGGCTTTTAACCAGTTTACACGAAGAGATGCAGGCCTTTTCTTTGGAGAAGGTCAGCATACAGCAAAACAAAACAAAACAAACAAACAAAAAATGCTTGGGTCTAAGTAGATTAGGGGTAAAGGTTGAGTTTCCTGCTAAAGTAAGTAGTCTGGCAGTTCTCTATAGGCTCTTTTTGTCTGACACAACCTTGGCCTTGTCCTTCCCTGTCGCAGTCTATACCTCTCCATCAGATAAGTGAATGGCCCAGTGAGATTCAGAACAAGAGGAGTGACTCCATGAAGTCAGGACACCCTTTCTGTGACAAGACAGAGGCTGGCGGGTCCCAGTCATTCCATCCCCCTGTTTTGGAAGCTCCTACGCTCTGCACACTGTCTGGAATTCATTAAGACAAGAAAACAGGCTGAAAGCCGTATTTCAAATTTTATTCAGCAGAAGTTTTGTGAAAAACAATTTGGTCATGTGGGCACGCTCAAAATCATCACCCTATTTCTCAATCAAATCTTTCAGTCATGTGACCGCACACTCTTGGAGTCTGTATCACAACCCTGTCTTAAGGTACGGGCCAGGGCTCCTTAGGGTAGTGCAGCTAGGTTAACTCCAAGTCACCCAGAGATCACATTCAGAAGACCAAGAATCCTTCCCTGGTTTCATTAGGGTAGATCTAAAAGTGAACTTTTTAGAAGGGAAAGTTGTTGGGTTTGGGTTTTTGGTTTTTAATCAGTGCGGAATGACTGCCAGGGAGCATCCCTAACCTGATCATAACAAGCAGCACCCCATTTTTTTTTAATTAAATGTATTCTAATCCCGGAAGTTGTTAATTCCAAAACAGCAATAAAGACACAACTCCATATGGAGACAGAGGATTTATGGTGAGAGCATTGGGGTAGTCTTTCTCAAACATGAGTGAGCACCACCAACTGTGGAGGGCTTATTAAGACACAGACTCCTGGGACTGCCCACCAGTGTCTGATTGAGTAGGACTGCGGTAGAGTCTGAGAATGTGTATTTATAATAAGCCTTAGGGCCACATGTTGAAAAGCCACTGCTCTCAGGTGGTGGTGGTGGTGGATGGGCTGCTGTTGCAGGGAACTGGGGTGGTGATTTTACTCCATGACGTAGAATAGGAAGCCCTGAAGAAAGGTGGGATTCAGACAACACAAAAGCTTGGAGAGTGGGATTCAGAAAACACAAAAGCTTGAACAGTCTCCACACAGGTGGCAGAAAATCCAAACTAACCATGTATACTTAGAAGAGGAATTTATTGATTAAATAACAGAAAAGGCCAAAGATAAGCCTAACTAGGCCTACCAAGGAAAGCCACAACTTGATCCGGAGGTGAAACACTCCTAATAGGATCACAGCAAAGATGGCTGGCCATCCACCCAAAATGCACACTTTTCTAGCAGACAAACATCGCTGCCCAGCTGACATCTGCATTTTCCAGCTCCCACGCCTGCATCCAGACACAGATGGGAGTCTGGTCCTTGTCAATAGCATCTGAGCAAAAGTGAGGCCTATCACTTTTGGACCTTAGTTATGCCTTCTCCTCCTCTTCTTCCTTTCTACCACCAGACACGAAGGACTCCAAGGTCCTAGGCAAAGGGAGAACCAGAAGACAGAAGGAGTCTGAGTCCTTGATTTGCCAGGTGGAGGAAAGCTGCCTGCCAAGCAGGAACTATTTATACTTACGACCGTTGCATGTCATTTTGCTACACCAACTAACGTTAACCTAATTTAAGAACTTGCTTGTTCTCTGCCTACGAGGTATCTTTATGCTAAACCCCGACATCTCCCCCAAAGTTCAAGATCAATGGAAATAAAAGGAGAATCTTTCTGTTAGCACCCTAATAAAATCCTGAGATTCATTTTCACTAGTCAACATGTACCTCCCTAAAACCAATCTCCATGATAAAGAACCGTGGCAGGGCCTGGGTCAAATTCTCCACTCCTAGAACCGTGAAACTGAAGCAGATGGGCTGAGCATGTGGGAAGGGGTTGTTACTGGAATTTGGAAAAGAGACTATGAGCAGGCAAACTAAAGGTGTCCACTAGAGAAAACACATAAAGAAAGGGAAGTTGTCTGCCAGTGAGAAGTGACTAGAACGATGCCAAGTATATGAACCCAAGAATGAGAAAGAAGGGTAGAGCAGACCAGCAGAGTGACTGACTCAGTCAGTATCACTGACTGCAAAAACAAACCTCAATTAACTGTCCTTGTCATTCAGCCTCCTGCTGTTAAATCACGCCTTTCAGTGATTATGATGCTATGACCAAGCAAGTGCCATCAAAACTTCTGGTTCCTTTCTGAATCAACAAAGACTTCAAGCTTCCATATGCAATCAGTATCATTAAAACTGCATTCCGGGATACCATCATGTAGCATGTACATATACAGCATTTACTTAGATAAAACATCATTAGTGTTTACCTACTTAAAGAGAAGTGGACAAATGACTTGCTAAGATGACGCAAGGTATGGTTCCAAAAAGTCTACACACCAATTGTCCAACACGCAAGCCAGTGTCAATTTCTCACAAACAGTTACTCTCCAAACACGATTCCTTGCAGCAAATGGACAAACTTTTATTTGGAATGTCAGGAATCATGCTAGTTGCCTATATTTTTAGGTACTGTTTCACTATGCTATTGCAAACTCTTCTTTTAAAACTAAATAAATGGAATTTTTAAGAATGCATGGCTGGTGTCATCCTCTTCCCTTGAAAGTAAATGACCCTAACTGGCCAACACTATTTTAATGTTTATTCATAGTTACTCTCTGCCAAAAGCATTATAAATTAGTTGCAAAGGGTTCTACCAGCCAAGGTGCCAATGTTCTAAATTTAAATGGTGCTGTTATGCAGGCTCAGTAATACAACAAAGCAACAGCACCTTTCCATCTTTTGCTGAAAAACTACAAAGGCTAAAAAACAAAACAAAAATGTACCCGATTCTTTTGATGGAGGAGGGATTGTTGCATTATCTGTGTTACTGTTCACTGAATCAATTTTAGAGTATTCTCTCCAGCTGCTTGGGAGAGATGCAAACAAGACAGTGTGGCCAGATCTCACTGAGATCCTCCAGTAGGCTCTACCGGACTGTGCTAGGTTCCAACCACTTTTCCTATTCTGCCTTTGATCACAGAAGAATACAGACATCAGGAAATCATCTTCAGGGTTTCTGCATGCTTTTCCTTTCATCAAGTTTCAAATCTCCAGTTACAAAACTGAAATGTATGTTCTGAAAAACATGTGTCTTTTTTTTTTTTTAGGATTTTATTTATTTATTTGACAGAGATCACAAGTAGGCAGAGAGGCAGGCAGAGAGAGAGAGAGAGAGAGAGAGAGGGGAAGAGGAAGCAGGCTCCCCGCCGAGCAGAGAGCCCGATGTGGGGCTCGATCCCAGAACCCTGGGATCATGACCTGAGCTGAAGGCAGAGGCTTTAACCCACTGAGCCACCCAGGTGCCCCAAAATATGTGTCTTGAAACCCGTTTATATTTAGGAAGATTTTACAATAAAGGTACCAAAGGAAATACAGCATTCCTATCTGTCAGTTTGTAATTTCATAGATAAACTCTGCCATCAGGCTAAATGAATCTTCCCAACTTCAAATCTTCTTCTCACCAAAACAAGTTAAGCTTCCTAGAAGGCAAACATTCTACAATGTAAGTTCTACATTCCCAACAGTGGAGACAACCACTTTTCCCATCCTGCCTTTGATCACAGAAGAACACAGACAAATGCGTGTGAATGATTCAGCAAGTTATCCTACTTTGGGGAAGGGGCGGGGGTGGCTAGGGTGAAGGCCACAGATGCCTTCCTGAAGTTGCTCAACAAACCACAATTTTCTTATAGAAGGACAGGATTCTACCCGTGCACTCCACAGACCTGTAACCCACTGCATTTGGATTTAAAATATTTGTTCTCACATGACCCAGGATTTTTCCTTTTGAAAGTCACCACTCCATGAGTACTTGAATCAAAGAACACAGTTACTGGAATTCGAAAGCTTTGAAGATTTTTGTTTTAAGTTGTTGAATTAAAAACGTGCTATTGCCTGTAGATGTCAACACTGATGAAAGCTTGAGGTGCTGTGTGGGAAGAGAGGCTTCTTGAATTTCCATTTCTGCACCAACACTGACATTTTCACATCAGTGTGAAGAGGAAGCGTGATCTAGGGGCTGAAACACAGGACTGCAAGTCAGGAGTTCCGTAAGAGCTGCTCATGGTGTACGTGTATATTGTGTTAAATGACTCTTAAGCTCAACGCTTTAATTCTAGAGCCCTTGGCCTTCTCCTTTATACCAAAACTTAATTCAAAATCCAACCAGAAACCATTCCTAGGCAAAGCCTGGTCAAACAGGAATGATCTCAATGCAGCAACAGTGAAAAGAGCAAGGGGACAACTCAAGTAAGATGATCCTGGAGGAAAGAAAGGATAATAAAAATAACAAGACCCATCTCCACTTTCAGTCCGAGCTTAGGTTTATAAAGACAAGCATAAATCTGTGACTCACTCAACATTAGGAAAACACTTAAATCCAAGTTATAAACAGTTACAGGGAAGATTAATGTCTGTATTTTTCTCCACTATTCATGTATGGCTTTAAACCAGTCCTGTGTGTCTCCTAACACCTATGAGGTGAAGCCTAATGTTAGAGGTTAGTGGCTTTATAGGCAATTCCTTTTAGCCACACAGCAACCCTACAAGGTAGCTACTGCCCCCATTTTACAAAGAAGGAACTGAGATTCAAAGAGGTTAGGGAACTGACATTTGAAGAGGTTGGGTAACTTGTCCGAAGTCACACAGCTAGTGAGTGGTAGCACCAAAATCTGCACACTTTTTTTCAGACACGCAGGTCTTGCCTCAAAATCACCTCCTCCGTGAGGTCATGGGATCTGATATCAGATCCAATCAAAAAATCCCCTTCTTTCCCAATCACACTGTATCAATTACACCCTATTGAGCAACAAAAATTATACTGTCCATTTATTTGGTACATTATTAACCACGTTCCCATCTCCAAAATGGAACGCCACGGTAGCTGGAACCTGACCTGTCTGGTTCTACATTTGATTCCCTCCAGCCAGCACAGAGCCTGACACACCATTGGCACTTAATAAATAACTTCTGTAAGGAGGGAGAAAAGGAAAAACAAATAAATTGAGGTCCTTCTGACCCAAAGTTAGACAGCCTCTGCTTAAAGTGACTGAGCGATGTTTTAAAAACACCTTGGGGAGGACACTAGGGTCCTCATGATTCTGAGCTTCCATTACTTCCCCGTGGGTTTTTCTCTCACCTTTGCCCCACTCTTCCCCCTGCCTCAACTTCTGACTCAGGTGGAAAGCAACCAATAGGTTATCATCTGCCACACACCTGGGGCAGCGCCTATTGTTTGAGAAGCCCACGGAAATTTTGAAACTCGTAGACAAGGACCTCATGGTTCTGAATCTCAGGACAGAGGTCTCGCAGCATGAACACCGCAAAGGTGTATCCCTTTGTTCTTTGTGGCCTGCGTGAAAGGCCAAAGGAGGGAAAGAAATAAGGAAGTCATGTTCAAGAATCAACCTAGAGAAAGGAGGAGCCTGGTCCTCGCCCCAAGACCTCAGGGACAGAGAACAGCAGGGAGGGGGGGCGGGGGGGGGGGGCAATCACAAAAGAGACCCAGACCTGCCTGCAGGTCTTTTTGCCCTCAGCCTACATCTGCCTCCATAAAGACAGACCATGACTCAGTGGAATCCCCGCCCTAGAAATGTTTGCTAGACTCACAAAAACCAGCTTACAACCCGCGACTTGCCTTTACACTATCAAAAGCCTGTAGTAATTCCATTTAATATCTCTGACCCATTTTCTTGATTATTTTCTCCAAATTATGCATATAACTGGAGTGGAGTCAAACATATTTTTATAATTTACTTTGGTGAGACAAACCTAACAGCAAAGTACATTTCATACTTAAAACACCCATGCAAACACATACACAAAACAAGTGAAACTCTTGCTTACTGTCCTTGAAAAATGCGCCCCCCACCGAAAAAAAATAGCTGAGTGGTTTTTTTTTTTTCCCCTATTATTTATCCTAATACTGCCAGTTCTGAAACAAAGCAGTTGGAGGGAGAAATTTAGTAACTTTGATTTGTCCCAAGATACATTTTTTTACACTGAGGTCCTATTCCTGACAGTAAGCACATGTGACCTGTTCTAAAAAAAGGATATTTTCCACTTCTTGCACAACTGGAGCAGATATAAACATCAGCCTGTGCAAACTGCACTGCAGAACTCAAAGGCAATTAAAAACACACACACATACATACATTTAAATAAATTCCATAAATAGCCACACTCAGGAAAAGGAAATTTCTAATAACACACAGAACCAACACTTACAATCCACTTTAATCAAATTTCCCATCTAATCATACCACAAAACTCATTTGCATAATAAGACTTGAACACCTGCCAGTGTGAGGCACCTCGATCTTGCCTATTTGGCTTCAGATTCACAGATCTATATGTGTCTTAGTTATTGTCAGGAAGAAGAACAAAATGTCCACGTTAAAGTAGAAAAGAAAGAATTATATTACTAATATGTCTAGGCCCTTTGCAAAGCACTTTAACAGATTTTATTTCCACTTTAAAACTTATCCCAAAAGTAAGAGAATGGTTCTCTTGACCCCATTTTACCGTTAAAGAAACTGAGGCCCAGAAGCTAAGTGTCTTAAACACACATGCAGCAGTCACGTGGCAAAGCCTGCACAGAGCACTTCGTCATGGCTCCCTCTGAAGCCGTCCGTGTGCAGCTGGTCTCTGCCACCACCAGGTGCTCCCAGACCCTCAGGAAGGTTCGGGAGTCTGCTGGAACATTTAAAAGGCAACCAACCCCCCCAGAAGTCCATGGAACTGGACATGTTCTCCAAGAGGTCTAACATTTTATTGAATGTTGTAGAGAAATAATGCTTGAGTATTGCTTGACCTTCGAGGCCAAATGCAAATATCCCTACCTGTTCCCAAAACTGGCTTCCAATGTCCCTTCCTTTGGGAAAGGCCCATTGCTGATGCCCACCTCCCCATCAGCTCACGCTCTGCCTCGTATGTTTAGCTGGGGCCATGTGTTCTTTCCTTCCCCCGCTGGGAGCTTTGGAGAACATACAGAACTATGCAGTGCTGCATTTCTGCTGTTGTGCACGGTCCTCTTATGTGGCTAGTGCACAAGAGCTTGGGGCTAGAGCCAGGCAGTCTCAGGTTAAAACCAGGCCCATCCACTTACTATATCCCAGTTTCTTTCCCTGTAAAATAGGAATAATAGGGGGCACCCAGGTGGCTCAGTCAGTTAAGCGTCTTGCCTTCAGCTCAGGTCATGATATCTGGGTCCTGGGATCAAGTCCTGTATCGGGCTTCCTGCAGGGAGTCTGCTTTCCTCTCTCTATCTCTCTCTCTCTCAAATAAATAATATTTTTTAAAAATAGGAATAATAAAAATATATATACCCAAGGTTGAAGGGAAAACTAACTGAATTAATACAAGCAAAACATACAGTGTGGCTGGTACTAAGCACTGTAAGAATTACCAGTTTCAAAAATTATAATTAACATCCTAGTTGTTTTTATTCATTATTATCATCTCATGCAAGTTTTTGCAAAGACTAAGTCCACATACATAAAAACAGACATAAAAACCCTGGCACAGGGTATGTGCTCCATGAATGTTAACTATGTTTATTGGTGTTAATTTGCACATACCAGAGCTCAGTAGACACGTGCTGAATATGAGGTTTGAGGCCACAACTGCTTTTTTTCTTTTTTTTTAACTAGCACTAATAAATTTTTATGGGTTGGATCAAAAATATAAAATGTGAAAAAATGTCTCTGAATACCTCATTAAGTGGTGGTATTCATTAGGAGACTGGTGGTTGTTCACCAACAACCCTGGCCTTAGGAAAGAAAGCCAAAGAGAACCAAAGGCAAACACCTTCTGGAATGTCAGAACTCACTGCTAAGTAATAAAGAAGTAATAACTAATAACCAGAACACCATTTGCTAGCATTTTACTGAACCCTTACTTTGTGCCTGGCACCATGCTAATACTCTCCCACAGTCAATGTCACAGCTACTGTTTTTAAGACCCCTAGGATGCAGGCCTCCATTAGTCAGATGAATAAACTGAAGGCAGGAGTCACCCAGCCTTCCCAAGGTCACCCAGCTAGTTAGAGACAGTGATGTCAGAATAATGCTGGCAGTTCCCTGCAGATCGGACAGACAGAAAAATCAAGAAAACTCGCAGAAACCAGTAAGAGATTGACAGTTTTGTTTTGCCAAGAATGGATTACCATTTCAAAAAAGTGTATTTTTAAAAAATATTTTTTTAATATTTTAATATTTTATATTAAATATTATATTTAATAAAATATTTTAATCAGAGAGATTTCTCTTTCAAGTAGAAGTTCGAACTGATAGATCAGACGGAGAGCCAGCTGTGTTCCACAAGTTCATTCAGATGTCCGCGTTCCTTCAAATCTTGTCTTGTCAGTGTTCCCTAGGGTATTGCCCTTGGCTTTATGGTTAAGCAAAATAACTACCACCGTGTCTGGGTCCCAGCCTGCAATAAGAAGGAAAGACAGAGTAGAGAACACGCAGGTTCAGAAAGGGTATTTTTAATAGGAAGACAGGAGACAAAATCTCAGAATAAATCCAAGAAATAGCAAAGGCCTTATACTAAAACGTGTGAGTGTGCGTGTGACACAATAGTCTTTATCTTTCTCATTTCACCACGGACCTGTGAAAACTTCACACATCATGAATCAGCATTTGGGAACTACAGCTGTATCCTATCTTGCCATAATAAAACTAAGACTCACGCTCATTCCCATTTCTAATTTGCAGGAAGTTAGACAACAGTTACCTAAAATGCAATTAAATTTTGGGAAAGAGTAAACTGGAAATAGATTCGGTCAATTCTGAAGTCTGTCCAGGAAAGGGGCATTAGTGACTACAAAGCCACAGAATTTCACACCTAGTAAAGTGAACAGAGAACCTTAAACCTGAGAGATGTGACCATGTTTTAAAATGTTTTCAGATCCCAAAGCCCTGCAGAGAGTTCCTGCACTGCTAGGAATGCACTGACCAGCTCCACATGTGTTTCCCTGATGGGACTGTGCCGATGTGTGAATTCTGGGTTCACCCTTGATATCTGGCACTTTTCCCCTGCCACCCACCATTCAGAGCTCATTCCCAGGAGAACACACAAAGGCTTCAAAAACCTTGCTGGGTGATGCAGGGGTTGGTGCCTAGGTGACTCGGCTCAGGTCATGATCCCAGGGTCCTGGGATCAAGCCCCGAAGGGGGGCTCTCTGGTCAATGGACAGTCTGGTTCTCCCTCTCTCTCTCTCTCTGTGCTCTCTCTCTCAAATAAATAAAATTTAAAAACAAACAAACAAACAAAACCTTGCTAAGGAAACCAAACTGCAAGCAATTCTTCATTAGAACCTTCCCTCATAGCATGTGTCTTCCTCTAACACAGATTTGCCATTGAATATGACCAAAAGGGGGTTCACGCGATCTAAACCCATAAGCTTCACACTCCTAAAGGCCAGGAGGACTGGCTTAGGAATGAAACTGTCTTTCGTCATGAAACACCTGCACATCTGAGCTTAGCCCGAACAAAAAGTACATAAGCTCCTCTTTGGAGAGACCTTGGCGGTACCTATTTTAAAAGGCTGCAATTTTGTTTTGTTTTGTTTTGTTTTGATATTTTATTTATTTATTTGACAGACAGAGATCACAAGTAGGCAGAGAGGCAGGCAGAGAGAGAGGAGGAAGCAGGCTCCCCGCTGAGCAGAGAGCCCGATGCGGGGCTCGATTCCAGGACCCTGGGATCATGACCTGAGCCAAAGGCAGAGGCTTAACCCACTGAGCCACCCAGGCGCCCCAAGGCTGCAATTTTGAATGCAAAATCAGAACCAAGCACCCCATCCTAAGTGGAGTCCTAAAGGAGAAAGTAACACCTGTTCAAACAATGAACATTACTGTGCCAGGCAAAGTTGTAGGCCAACTGGAAACAGGGGTGACTGTGCCCCTCATGGGCATCTGGCAGGGTCTGGACACATTTCCGGTGGTCACAACTGGGGGCAGAGGGTTACTGGCCTCGAGCAGGCAGAGGCCAAGGATGCTGCTGAACGTCGTGCAATACCCAGAACTGTTCCCACAACAAAGAATTAAACATCAACTGCACTGAGGTTGAGAAACTCTGCTCTAGATTCTAGGAACACAACAGTAAACAAGGAACAGACAGGAACCTGCTCCCTTGAAGCTGGCAGCCTACTGGGGAGAAACATAAACATAACATATTAAAAATGATAGAGTTAGTTGTAATATAAATATTATGGAACCAATAGAGCAGGGCAAGGAAGATGAGAGTCTGGAGGGAAAGCAATTGTACATAGTGGGATGGGCCTGCTAAGGATATTAAAAGTAAGATCTGAAGTTGGTGAGGAAGTGAGCACTATGGCTCTGTGGGCAAAGATGGTCCACACAGAGGCACCAGCAAGAACAACATACAAAGGCCTTATGATGAAGGGGTCTGGAGTGCTCCAGGAACAGCGACAAAACGAGCTGGACAACAGCGCATGAACTCGGAGCTGACAGGGAGCTTGACCATATAGGCTGCCTTTTGTCAATTAAAGGATTTCGAGTGTTACTGAAACTAGGAGCCACTGGAGAATTTTAAGCAGAGAATGGCATGATGTGGCACGTTTTAACTCACTGTCTCTCAGCACTGGCGATGACCATTGAGGGCCAGATAATTCTCTGTTGCCGGGGCTCTCTTGTGCATTACAGAATGGTTAGCAGCATCTCTGGCTTCCATTTACTGAAGACCAGTACCAACGCCCTTTCATTCGGACAACCAGAAATAACTCTGGACATTGTCAAATGACCCCTGGGGGGCAAAAATCTGCCCCCCTCGAGAACCAATTTTAATGGGAACATTAAAGCTGCCATGTAGAAAACCCACCAGAAAGGTGGAGAAGGCAAGAGAGCAGTTAAGAGACTACAGCCATCACCCTGGCACAGGCTGGTGAGGACTTGCACCAAAGAGGGAGCAGAGGAGCTGCTGAGAGGTGGGCCGACTCTGAACACATTTTCAACTCCAAGACGCAATCCAGAGAATATAACTGATAGACGAAATGGCTACGGCAGTCTTAACCTTTCCATTTCTGCTTTTTCCAACCAACACTTAAAAGAAGGGAGGTGCCCTGGCAAAGACTTCAGACAAAAAGCCATGAGGAGGCCCCCAACAACATGTAGCCCTTTTAAAGTCACACAACAGATGCCAATGACAATAAGTTAGACAACTGTGGAAAACAGTATAGGGAAATTTTGCCAACCCCATATATTTATTCACAGATTTTATTTAACTGGTTTATTTCAAAGAGCATGTGTCTGCTCCACAGACAAGTTTTACAACAACTTTTTTAATTTAGCATTCCTCTCCATACCGGTTCTGTCCCGCACCTGTTTCTAGCTTCAACGTGTGAAGCCATTGCTTCCCACGTACCCACATTTTTCCTTACACATGCTAGCTAGCTACCGAGGACGTTCACCCTTGCAAGTAATTTTTTGCCGACTCTGAAAAAGAACAGGCCCAAATCCTTCAACATGAGTTTCATGGCACTCATTTGGGTTTTTCCAGATGGTATTTTCCTCACTCTCTCAAACTCATTTAATGTTATGTATCAGCTCCCATCAAAAATGTTCCAAACAGTCCGGTTAATTCATTTCTTTCAGGACTACACACACACACACACACACACACACACACACACTCAAACACTCACTCCCTCATTCTGGCCATGTAAGCATTTGCTTATAGAAGCAAAAGCAGAGACTGCTCGGTAAAACACTGGTCCCTTCAGCCGAATGCACATAAAGCCCCAGTGAGCATAACCAACAATACCCTTTACACAATATTACTCAAAACCCCCCAACCCCCAACACACACAATCTATGCTCACACACAAAACAGCCATTATGAAGAGAAACCATCAACTAAAGGCTGGTTTTAGGCATCTAGCTGCATTTCCTTCCAATCCCCTTCAAGCATCTGCAAAGAGACTGCTTTAGCAGCCCAGTCAGTGGGTATGTCGTTCCCAGATTTTCTTCCCAGACTTGGATTCAGAGTCTTGACACAGCCCTCAAGGAAACGAACCTGGTGCTGCTTGCCACCAGAGCAAATACCAGCCCCACGCGCCCCAGAAGCAAAGACTGTACTACTTCCCTCCTGATTCAGTTGCCCTTCTCTTCCTCCACCCTGATTTCTGGAACCTCTCGCCCTCTGCCAGCCAGGCCCCTTCACCCAGACTCTGCCCGCTGCGAGGGGTAGGCAGGAAGGTTTGAGATGGGTACAGAAGCACTGCTGAACCTTCCCGGTAAAGCCTCATCTCCTTTCTCAACTGAAAGGGGTGGACATAAATCCTTTTCTACTATCACAACCTCAAAGGACCATCTCCCCCTTGGTAAACAGTGGAAATGCCCCGGGGGACCACAGGACAGAGAAAGGAAGATACCCAACCCATTCCGATGGACGAGTGGAAATGGAGGTAGCATAGGAAGTGGGCACTGGACGCGGTGGGGCGCCAGACCAGCGGGTGTCTTCGCTTCTCTCCAGAAAGTTTTGGAGCAGTCCCCAGCAAATAAAACACGTGTCGCGGCCAAGCAGGGGCCCTGCCAAGCAGGTGTGTCCCAATATCCTCCAGTTCCAAGGCTTCTTCCCCTCCAGGGGAGGCCTGGATTTGAATGGAACTCTGTTGCCTAGGGAGTTTGACCTGGACGAGAGACACGCCCACCCGCGGCCCCAAACCGGCCCGCGCGCGGGTGGCGAAGTCTGCAAGGTGAGAGGCGGGGCTCGGGAAGCATCACCTGGAGGCTGCCAGGGGCGGGCTTTCCCAGAGGAGCCCGACTCCTAGGAGGCGACAACAGACTAACTAATTGCTTCCCTCGCGCCTCAATCCACCCCAAGCACTCCCTCTCTGAGTCCTCAACCCGCTAGGATCTCCAGAAAAGGGGTTCACGAGAAACTCTTTTTTTTTCCCCTCTTTCCCACCCGGACAGCGTCCGGGACCCGCGCTCCTCCTCCCCAACCTGCGCGCCAGGTCCCTCCCCAGCCCCCACCCGATCTCAGCAGCTGGTATCCCCAGACGAGGGAACCCTCACCTGGGCGGGCTGTCCCGGGCTGCCCGCTGCGCCCCCGACGCGCACTTGGGCGGAGCCCCCCAGGGGTGTCCCGGCCCCGCAGGCGCGACCCCCAACTGCGGGGGGCAGTTCGCCCTCTGCCCCCGGGCAAGGACACGGGGTCCTTGTCCCAGAGCCCGAGCGAGCGGCTTTCCCCGCCCCAGGGTGTGGGGCGCGGGGCCCCCCAGCCGCCAGCCGCGCCTCCCTCTAGCTGTCACCACTCACCTGCTCTTCAGAGGTTGACTTTTGAGTTCGTAATAGGTTTTGGGCTCTTCGTGAAACTCCTCCCCGACTTCGAAATCCGGCACGATCCCCGATTCCGACTGCATGGCTCCCGCTTCCCGTCCGTCCACTGCTCGAAAGTGAGACCAGAGCCCCGGGGCAAAGGGAAGGTGAGGGGCCTGGGTTCCCGGAGCGGTGCGCCCCCGCGCAGTGCCCAGCTCAGCCCGCTCGCCCGCTCGCTGCCGCCAGCCCCGGCGCGGCGAGTTTACACTCGCACCCGGGCGGGAGGGGCGGGCGGTCGCGCGCTGCCTGGGATCTGTAGTTCGGCCTGGACGGGGTGTTCCCGGCTCGCCAGGGGAGCCGCTCCCGCGAAAACTACAACTCCCAGAAGGCCAGGCGGGGGCAGAGGCAACGTGGTGGACACCGCTATTGCAACTCCTGTTTGGATTCATTGTCAATGTCAGCAGCTCCTCTCGCTCTTTTCTCCCCACTTGCTTCAAGGGTACAGACTTGGCTATTTAATATTAATAAGAATGGACTCAGCCTTGCTCTCCTCCCGTCACCCCTACTCCCAGCTCAGACATTTGCGAGGGCACGCCAACTCCGTAATGAAATAAATAATAATAATAATTATATATATATATATATATATATTTTTTTTTTTTTTTTTTCATCGTGAAGGGTTTGGGCACTGGAAAGTTTTAGCCTTCAAGCCTGCCTTAAAATAAAAAGACTTACTATCAGGCTGTATGCTTCCCAGCGCTTCTGCGACATACCAGCTTGTCCTCGGATTGGAATGGAGTGAAGGAATTTGCCTTCGTTTTATAATTAAAACATTATTGTAAAAAATTTTTCTTCTGCATTCCTTTTCTGTAACTCAGTCTGGGCTTTTACAATACTATTCATCCTGCTGAGTGGCTCTTTTCCCTATATCCGGTTAGCCACTTTTAATCTAAAGCAGCACTTGAAAGTTTCTGTTAATTTTAAAAGGCACGAAGTTACGAAACAACGTCGTCACTGTCTGCCTCTAATTTCTCAGTTGGCTGGGACTTCAAACGAGATTTTCCTAACAATTCAAGAGTGAATTTGGGGGTGAATGAATTGTTCAGGTGTCTTCCTCCCGCCTGAGCTTTCTGGCACCCATTTAGGTAACAAAATAACGGACTTAAATATGGCTCATTTGTACCTCCAGACCTTCCCTCTGATTAGTTCCAAATGGATGTGTTCCTTTTTTTAAAAAATGTCTGGAGGCATCAGGGAGGCAGTAGAGTTAGAGGGTGGCATTTAAACTTATGAGACTCAAAGTTGAAATCCTTAAATCCCTGTCTAAAGTACTGTGTAATCTTGGGCATGTCACTGATGATTAGAAGCCTCAGTTTCTTCATCTGTAACAGAAGAGATTGGCAAACCTTGTCTTAGAAGATGTTGCAAGGTCAAATGCAAGGGAAAGTGATTTATGGTCTATAAAAATGCTGCCCAATGATCATTCTTTCATGTATTGTATCTTAAAGATATTCCTCTCAGAACACTTCATCTGTGTGTTTGTCCTTCCAGAAGTAGTAAACTAAATGATCATCCTTGGATAAAACTCTAAGGAGACTGGACTGGTGATTGGACTTCTCCCAGATTCCATTGACCCCTTAAAGGTTATCAAGAACTTCATGTTAGAACTGCAGTGTATAACCTCTTTAGGACTGTAATGAAATAGTCCATTATGTCACTCATTACATCAAAAAGTGACCTAACTAGACCAAACGAACTAAACCTGAAGGGGGGGAAAACTGTCGAGAAAGCTAAGAGCCCTGAATTTACTTCCAACAAAGTGCACCTTCCAGAGAGACATGTAGGGTAGGGCTCTGAGCCCTGAATTTACTTCCAACAAAGTGCACCTTCCAGAGAGACATGTAGCGTAGGGCTCTGAGCTAAGGTTGCCCTGAGGTACACACAGATAACCGCTATTTTTTTCCCCTACACCTTTTCTTCTGGTCTCATCTGCTCTGGCTTAAGGAAACGTTCTCTTCTATCACATGTGACAGAATTATTGATTAGAGTGTCATCTGCTAATGGGAGTGGGTATGTGAATTAATCCTGACCAATAAATAGCCCCTTTTCCTTAGCAACAGTGATTCCTTTAGAGATGGACAGAGGACACTAACATGACTAAAAGTTCTCCTTTGAACTTTTCTGGAGGGCAACCAGGAAAGGCTGATGTGTCAAAGTATGATGATCCAAGGAAGACAACTTAAAACTAATTATTTATGGCCACATAGGGAAGCTGACCAAAACTGAGACCATGAGATAAGATCAACAATCAGAGAAACAGATACCCTTAGGTTTTCCAGAGATACAAGCCTAAAATTCTTTCTTTTTCCAAATACTATTATGGTTTAGATTTTTGTTACTTGCAACCAAAAGAGTTTGAGTAATCACTCTAAAAACTTTTCACTCCTTTAGACACTTCCCTATGGGAAGCCATACCATTAATCTACATTATAAAAAGTTGGCCACCTGATAGATGGCACTGTAACCCCTCTTCATTAATGATTTAGCCCTAGGAATAGATACCCCTTCTTTAAAAAGATGATAAAAGTCAATATTTTCATACATTTCAAGCAGAGATTGTGTCTATTGAAAGTACAAAAGAAAAAACATACAAAAGATTATAAATATTGTCACACTTACCTATATGTTAATACTTTACTCTTTTGCAAATGCTTGTCACACACACCTCTCACTTTTTTTAAAAGATTTTATTTATTTATTTGACAGAGAGAGCACAAGCAGGGAGAGCAGCAGAGAGAGAAGGAAAGGGAGAAGCAGGCTTTCCACCGAGCAGGGAGCCCAACTCAGGGCTCAGTCCCAGGACTCTGGGATCATAACCTGAGCCGAAGGCAGATGCTTAACTGACTGAGCCACCAGGTACCCCACACCCCTTTCATTTGAGCTCATATGAATCCAGCAATAATAGGGGTGCCTGAATAGACCAGTGTGTTAAGTATCTGCCTTTGGTTCAGGTCATGATCCCAAGGTCCTTGGATTGAGCCCCACATCAGGCTCCCTGCTCAGCAGGGAGTCAGCTTCTCCTCTCACTCTCCCTCTGTGTGCTCTCCCTCTCTCTGAAAATAATAAAGAATTATTATTAAAATAATATTTATTATTATTTATTATTATATTTTATATTTATATTACATTATATTTATTATCATTATTATTAAAATAATTATTATTAAAATAAAGAGTTTTTTTTTTAATCCAGCAAGAATAGATGGACAAAAGAAGACCCTTCTCTCTCTCCCTCTGTCACTCCCCCTCTTTGCATGCTCTCTCTCTCTTTCTCTCATTCTATCCCAAATAAATAAATAAATAAAATCTTTAAAAAAAATAAGAAGAAGAGGGGCGCCTGGGTGGCTCAGTGGGTTAAAGCCTCTGCCTTCGGCTCAGGTCATGATCCCAGGGTCCTGGGATCGAGCCCCGCATTGGGCTCTCTGCTGAATAGGGAGCCTGCTTCCTCCTCTCTCTCTCTGCCTGCTTCTCTGCCTCCTTGTGATCTCTGTCTGTCAAATAAATAAATAAAATCTTAAAAAAAAAATAAGAAGAGACGGGCAAGGGTCTTCACTTTAATATGCACTGAACACACACTAGTTACAGACAGAGGCCTATGTTAAGTATTTGACCTCTCTGCCCTCAAGAGACTCATAGTCCAGGAGTTGAGTCAAGACTTGTAACGCAGGGAGAATGTGATGTGACCAAGCTTAATCTATTAAAAAAGAAAGAAAGAAAGAAGATAGATTGATTTTAAAGAGAAAGGAAAAATCTAGGACATAAAACATGAAAACTGAACTAATCAAGCCCCTAGATCTAACCACCAATTTACAGGAATAAAGGGAGAGGAACATGTTAATAATACCATGAGGATGTGACCAGACAATCCCAGAAATTGAGAAATTCTACAAGACATTGGGAAATTCTTCAACAAATAAATAGCATGAAATAAAGAGGAAGGGGGAACTGATCTAGATTTTCGAAGACATAAAAGACCTTCATCCATGTGAATTATATTGAAATTTTTAAAATAAATTGGAAAAAGAGACCTATCACTCAAATACATTGTGTGGGCTTTATCTGGAACCTGATGTGAACAAACTAATTGTCAAAATTCATTTCAGAGCACACTAGGAAAGTATGGACATGGACAGGAATTGGATGTTAAAAATTATTGGCAGTTTTATTAGATGTGATAGTGACATTGTGCTTATCTTATTTTTTGAAGTTCTTATCTATAGAGATACATATAAAGTATTTATGGGTGGGATGATATGATGTCTGGGAATTGCCATAAAATACTCCATCTCTTCTCCCTCTATCCCCCAAAAAGTGGGGAAAGGAAGGATGAAATGTGAATAAACGCTGAAACCGGGTAATGCACTTTGGAAGTTTACTACAGTACTCTCTCTACTTTTGTGTATATTTGAAAATTTCCATGAAAAATAATAAGCAAAAAAAAGAAAGAAAAAGAAGGAACTGTCAGTATGATTTTTTTTTAAGTTTTGTTTGTTTTGTTTTTTTGTTTTGTTTTGTTTTTTTGACAGACAGATCACAAGCAGGCAGAGAGTCAGGCAGAGAGAAAGGAGGAAGCAGGCTCCCCAATGAGCAGAGAGCCCGATGCGGGACTCCATCCCAGGACTCTGGGATCATGATCCGAGGCGAAGGCAGAGGCTTTAACCCACTGAGCCACCCAGGCGCCCCAAACTGTCAGTATGATTTTTTAAACAGGGTAGAATTTCTGATAACTTCAGATAAAATGGCATGTCATTCAGAAAGAGAAAATGGACTTGGGAAGATATGGAAGCAAAGTTGCCCTTGGTATGTTTGCAGGGAACAGCCAAGAGCAACCGGGTATGGTTAATATCAGCAGAAAGCAATTTCCTGAAAGTGGGCTGAGGATCAGCAGAAAGCAATTTCCTGAAAGTGGGCTGAGGAGCTCCCGGCCCTCCAGAAGGGCAACAGTGCCTGGCACCGAAGCTGTACAACCAGGAACATCTCTAAAATCTATGCCATAGAACTGGACTGTTGAGGCCACCACCAACACCACCTCCGTGTCATGGGCTAACCATGACAGCTTGCGCCTTTGACACTGAACATGGCATGTTGTCGAAATGCTGCCTCTGGGACCTGGATAGAGCCACAACTGCCCACCACCAAAATGGATTAGGCTGAATCCCGGCTGCTTCACCTTTTTGATTGTCCCACCCAAGGTCAAGACTTGATGCCATTGGCAGATCGAAGTTTTGTGCCCAAACTCTGACCGCAAGGATGCATACCCAAAACCGTTTCTGCACCCTCTTTCCCTCACTGCTTTAGAGACTTAAAATAAAAAACAATTTCACAATCTCTCTGGGAGCATTAAATTCAGTTATGTAGACAGAAACATAAAGCTACCCTCCTGCCCCTTTTAACTGGAGTGTTTCTTACTTGAAGCACATTCTGAGGAGCACAGGATTGAACAGTAATGAGGCTGTACAGTGACTTCCAAAGAAGGTGAGACAGGCCTGGATGAAAAAACAATGTAAATGAAAGAAAAATGCTAAGGAAAGGATGATGGGGGAGGGGGAAGGAGGTGGTCAACAGGCAAGTCTTCTGCACCACTCTTCCAGGGTATGTTCTCCTACCTGTGCCAAGGCAATGGAATATGCACCCAGACATGGACCCGCTCCAAGAAAACAATCTCAGCTACACAAAATTCAGACATGAAACATAGCAAGTGGAAGAATAATTTTCAAGGCACAGGTCTGCTTAATGGCTTTGTATGGTTGACTTTGTGGGTGGTGGATTTCTTTGAGAATCTGATGAAAGCTAGAGACCTTCTCACCAGAAAAAAAAGAGCATGCTCAAATATCTTTGCAACTTCAGAGGTACCAGGGACCACCCAATGGCCATTTATTACTCCTCTGGAGTCTGTGGATCCTGGTTCTTACAAATGCTGTCTAATGCAGTTTTCTAGAGCCATTAAATAGGACCCAGGGGAGAGGAAAGCGTGCTATGCTGTGTAGACCAGGAGAGGAAAGAGGTGTGTCCTTCTCAAAGTGTTGTCCATGAACCATGTCCACCAGAATTACTCAGGGCACCAATTACAATGCAAATTTCCAAGCCCAGAAGCAGAATGAGTAAATCAGAAAGGAGTGGGGATTGAGAATCTACATGTTTAGCTAGCTCCCCAGCTAGCTATTATGCACCTGAAAATTTTAGAACCACTACTTTAGGAGATGTCATAAAGCCAGAATGAAAGAAAGCACAATAAAAATGAGGCTAGGGGGAAAAAAAGATAAATAACAATACTTATAAAAAAATAAAATAATTATTATTCCAATGCAAAATTTGTGAAATTTGGGTGTGAATATAAATGGCAACATAAATGGATTTGGAAAGAGCTGGCTGGGATCTGGAGAGTGATGTAAAGGACTTCAGGAACAGAAATCTGATAGGTCTCAAGAAAAGCTGATTGCAGTGGAGTCACCGGGGTTATGAGCTGAGCAGCGGGCTTGGGGATAGAATTACCCTGTTAAAAGCTGTTCAAGAAAAAGTTATTCTGACACTTACTAAAGCACTCCAAGGCCAAGTTTATTCAGGGCCTACTATTGTGATATGTATAGGCACCACTGCAATGGGGCTTTGCTTTGGAAAAGACAGATTGGACTCAACTCCAAATACAACTAGGAAAAGTTGGGGATTTATAGCCAAGAAGCAGAATGTGGGTGGGATGGGGGTGAAGTGTGGGTAGAAAATTATTAAATGACTAGTGCAATTCTTTGCTCAAGTGACCTAACAGGATTCTTTACGAAAGATTTTACTCATTTATTTATTTATTTGAGAGAAAGAGCGGGAGCAGGAGGGCAGGCGAGGCAGGGAAGGAGGAGCAGAGAGACAGGGAAAAGCAGACTCCCGGCTGAGCAAGAAGCCCTAAGCAAGACTCACGCCCAGGACCCTGAGATCATGACCTGAGCTGAAAGGAGAGGCTTAGCTGACTGAGCCACCCAGGCGCCCCAAAACAGGATTCTTGCTGAAGGCAGATAAGGGGGCTGGTGGGAAATGAGGAAGGTGATCAGATATCAAGGATGTGGATGATGGCTAAACCATCTCGACGGGATTTTTTGCTAAAACTGGTCAATGTGAATGGAAGTGTAAAAGTCAAGACCTATTTAGGAAGAGGATTCAGAGAAGAATAAAATTTGGTCCAGAGACTCAAAGCAAAGAAGTACCTTTTGTAACCAGGCCAATGGCAGCAGGTGACTATCACCCTACAGCTACAAAGCAATGGTAGAAGAGTGACTAGACCCTGGTGTGAACTTTGTGCCCAAACTCAATGCAGAAAAATCAATAAAAGGCATGCCTTTCATTCTCCTTACAAGGTATCTGCAGTCACAGAAATTAGAATCAGAAATACAACACAAAATGTTCCATGAGATAATACAACGAAAGATGGAATATATACCCCCACATTGGCATTCCTGATTTCTGCCTTCCTCTAAACAGCTACCAAAGTAGCCAATTACCGGCTTTTGTGTAAAATATTTTTTAAAAATGTATCTTCTGGGCGCCTGGGTGGCTCAGTGGGTTAAAGCCTCTGCCTTTGGCTCAGGTCATGATCTCAGGGTCCTGGGATCGAGCCTTCCCTCAGGCTCTCTGCTTCCCTTCCTCTCTCTCTGCCTGCTGCTCTGCCTACTTGTGATCTCTGTCTGTCAAATAAATAAATAAAATCTTTAATAAAAAATGTATCTTCTTATCATAAAGTAAAAAATATTTATTATTCAAAAATCACGGGTTGCCTGGGTGGCTCAGTCAGTTAAGCATCTGCCTTTGGCTCAGGTCATGATCCCAGGGTTCTGGGATGAAGTCTGACATTGGGCCCCATTCTCAGCAGGGAGCCTACTTCTCCTTCTACCTGTGGCTCCCTCTCCTTGTGCTCTCTCTCTCTGACAAATAAGAAAATAAAATCTTTTTTAAAAAATACAAGCAAATAAAAAAAAAATACAAGCAAATAAATAATTAAAAAAATAGAAATCACAAAATACAGCTAAATAAAAGAAAAAAACTGAACTTCTACCCCTGGGGCAAACACATTATATGTTAATTTAAAAATAAATAAATGTTTACCCCCACCAATAGGGGGTAAATTATCCCCCCTTTAAAAAGGAAAAAAAAAAAAACTGAACATCCCTAATGCCACTATCCAGTGATGTCCATACCTAGGCACATGTTATTCAGTGTTCGGTATATTCATTATACATGTACATATATATACATAGTCTCAATAAACATTCACAAGGTCATACTGAATATACCACTTTGTCACACTTCTCCATTTCATGTACCATGAGTATTTTCCTTATCCACAAACTCATTTCAGTGTTTCTAAAATACACTTTCCATTTTATATATCTACTAAAATTTGTTTTCCTAATTTCTGCCTCGTTGGACCTTTTCGCTGTTTTCAACTTTTCTCTATTAAAGATAACTTCACTTCTATCTAAGTCACTAAATCTTTGCTCCTCTTCACACGAATTGTCTGGAGGTTTAGTTGCTCAACCAACAAGGACACGTTTTCCAAAATTTTGCCGAGAGAGATCATTCTAGAACACAGATCTCACCTTGTCTTTTCCCTACTTTAAGACCTTTTAGGATCCCCACTGCTACCGAATAAAGGCCAGGCTCTTTTTTTTTTTTTTTTTAATTTTTTATTTTTGATAAACATATATTTTTATCCCCAGGGGTACAGGTCTGTGAATCACCAGGTTTACACACTTCACAGCACTCAATATCGGATATCCAGCTCTCCTTGCCCTGGATTCTTCCACCCCTCGCTTCCTCCTCTCAGATCACTCCTTGACTTCCACACTAAGTAGCTGCAGTAACCCCAAACTGCTTGATGCTCCTGGAATATGTCACACAGTTTCTCTCTGGCGAGCCCTTCTCTTTCTCTTTTGCCCAACATCGTTCCTTAACTTTTAAGAAACAGCTCGGGTGTGTTACCTTCATCAGGAAGTCTTGCTCTACTCCGTCAACCTTCACCAGGTGCCCAGATGGATTTAGGGATCCCATGCCTGTTCCCCAAATTCATTTGCTCTGTGCAATATACTACATTAGATTTGCTTGTCTAGCTTTCTATACACATCCACCACCCTCCACCCCACTACCACCACCACCACACACAGAAGCTCAGCATACCCCTACCCTTGCCCAGACTGTTGGCCCCCATGCCCACAATAGATATTCAGTAACTGCTGAATAAACAAATAGGTTAGCCATCCAGTAAAAGAAAATACGTTTTCTCGCAAATTTACATTGTTCTTTTTTGTAATGATAGCGATGATAACGCAAATAAAAATAAGATTTTAACTTTGGTTTCCACCCTGTCCATTTGTACATCAGGCAAATATTGATCGAACAAAATAACTTTCCATCACTAGGGCTCTCTCCTAGTCAAAATTGATTTATCATAGTAGAATTTAGCCTGTGTCCCAGAGGCATTGCTGATAAGGAGGCTGAGATCTCTTCATTAGAACAACAAGCAGACAGGTTCAGACTTGCTGATGGGTGGTTTGGAGAAATAACATGCTGGAAAATAACTGAATGAATCATATTTAGCACTTATTAAAAGAACTAAAATCAGAAACTGAAATAAACCAAGATGCATGCCCATTTCCTGTCGTGAAGGTTACAAGGGAAACCTCAAGGGTTTTAATGTCCCCATCCATGTTAACCCAAGAACTT
Source organism: Mustela nigripes (assembly GCF_022355385.1). NCBI lineage: Eukaryota > Metazoa > Chordata > Mammalia > Carnivora > Mustelidae > Mustela > Mustela nigripes. Next base: position 37,216,927 of record NC_081558.1, on the reverse strand, counting down.
GTCAGAAAGTTTGAGAAAACAAGGATTCATTTATCAGGTTACAGAAGAAAATACATTCATCTTTGTTTTCCCCCTAAAATCCAGTAGGAGTCAAGGTTCAAAAAATACTGCAGTCGAATTGATTTGCACAAGTAAGATGCTAAAATATCAAGCCCCAGGGGTCAAAAGTCAAGTAATTGGAAAAACAGAAAACTTCCAGCCTGTCTCAGGGCAAGTGAAGAAAGGGAGATCCCCAGAGACTTCCTCTTAGAGATGAATTAGAATAGTTGGTCATCAGGGGACAGTCACAGGACTGCGTTAAGAACTAATATTTGCAGGACACGCAGACCATAAGCCCATGCTTGCCACATGATATGTTCCATACAAGATGTTAGCAAAATAAATAAACTTAATTGCTTGATATATTTATTCATTTAGAATGCATCTATTTTTATTTTCTTTTCGTTCATTTTCTAATATTGAAGTCTAGTTGACAGGACTCACTGTGTCATTCGCTGACTGGGAAATCCTGGTTGACTGATCAGCTAAAGGTTTCCTAAGTTTGTTCAATCTAGGCAAAAATAAAGAGGTGAAAACATGTAACAGTAGTTGGACTTTCTTTTCTGCATCAGAACGGCACACTGGCTGGCTTCGAACCCTGGCTGTAGCCAAACACTAGCCTGTGTGACCTTGGGCAAGATACCTAAATCACCCTAATTCTCAGTTTCCTACTTTATGAAAAGGGGACACTCGAAGCAAATTAGTTGTTGTGAAGAAGGGGACACTGGAAGCAAATCAGTTGTTAAACAAGGAAATCAGTATAACTTACTGATATATAACTGATATATAACAATATAACTATACTGATACATAACTTAAACAAGAAAATCCGTATAAAGCACTTAGCATTCTATTTTCCAGAACCCATAAGAACTGCTGGCTAATTGTCTATTATTATTGATGTTAATTGTTACCGTTGTTGTTACTCTTCATTTGACCATACTTTTGATTAACCTTTAGGAATTGTTGATCTACATTTGAGACCTAAAAGACAACAGAAAACTTTCTGTTTCTATCTTCTTTCTTTTCTAAAGATTTTATTTGTTTGAGAGACAGAGATAGTGGGGGCAGAGGAACAAGCAGACTCCCCACTGAGCACAGAGCCTGACCAGACCTGGGGTTCAATCCCAGTACCCTAGGCTCATGATGTGAGCCAAAGTCAGACATTTTAACCGACCAAGCCACCTAGGCGCCCCTGACTTTCTGTTTCTCATGTCAATTCCCTTTTGGTTAAAAATATTTTAAGACCATTTTCTTGCAATTATGAAATGTATTACACTTTGGAAAAGTGCATAAAACATAAAATGTGTTCTTTTACTAGTGATCCTTATTCACTCACACCTTCTTCTTTGATGGTAATCATTGCCCTTTTTCTCCTATAATTTTAACACCTAAGCCTACGCCCTAAGCAAAAATTTTCTGCCTATTTTTGGACTTCAAAGAAATGAAAGCTTCCAAGATGGCTTCCATTGGGGGCCAGCTTCCAAGATGGCCCCCAATGATGCAGGTCTCCTGATCGTCTTTGCCTACATTGACTCAGGGCTGGTCTGTGTGACTAACTTCTAAGTCTGTCATAAAAGTTTACTGTGGTTTCTGCCTAGCTCTTAGATTGTTCACTTTGAGGGGAGCATGAGGAGATTCAAGTGGTCCTTTGAAGAGACCCTCGTGGGCAGGAACTGAGGCCTCCCACCAGTAGCCCACTTCAACTTGCCAGCCTTGTGATTGAGCCACCTCATAAGTGGATCCCCAGCTCAGTCAAGCCTTCAGATGACCATACCCCAAAGAGGCATTTGACTGCAACCTTCACCTCAAAAGCAACCCTGAGGCAGAATTGCTCCAAGCCACTCCCAGATACCTGACCCGCAGAAACCATGAGCAATAATAAGGGATTTCTGTTGTGTTAAACGAAGAAGCTTTGGAGTAATTTATCATACATCAAGAGATAACCAAAGATTATACTGTATGTGTTCTTTATATCTTGATTCTTTTACCCAATATTTTTTAAAGATTCATCCATGATACTGAATGGGGTTTATTTCTTTCCATTACTGTATAGAATTCCATTGTATGGAATTTGATTTGATGTTTGTGAACATTTCTGTCTGTGGGGAAAATTCTGAACCTGTAGAGCTAGACGAAGGGTACTTTTTAAAAAAAAAATATTTTATTTATTTATTTCACAGAGAGAGAGAGATCACAAGTAGGCAGGCAGAGAGAGAGGAGGAAGCAGACTCCCTGCTGAGCAGAGAGCCCGATGCGGGGCTCCATCCCAGGGCTCTGCAATCATGACCTGAGCTGAAGGTAGAGGCTCAACCCACTGAGCCACCCAGGCACCCCGAGGAAGGGTACTTTTTGATGTGAGGGTGGATCTCTGCAGATTCGGGAGGGAAGAATAAATAGCACTGACCTGTCAAAGTCAAACTTCTTAGAATGATCCATACTTCTCTTCACTGTAAAAAAAGGCAGCTGGAGGCCACCTGGGTGGCTCAGTTGGTTAAGCCTCTGACTTCAGCTCAGGTCATGATCCCAGGGTCCTGGGATCAAGTCCCACATCAGGTCCCTTGCTCAGCCCCTTGCTCTGCTTCTCCCTCTACCTTCAGCTCCCCCCTTGTGCTCTGTCTCTCTCTCTCAAATAAATAAATAAAAATCTTTAAAAATTTTTTAAATAAAAAAGAGAATATTCACTGGCTCCATCCACCTTCAGTGAAGCGGTGTTTGCTCAAAAAAAAAGTCAGTTGGCATCCTGAGTGACAACCTTAGTATCACTCATATTGCCTCAAGTAGTCACTGGGTCTTTCTGCTTCTCAAATAAACATGAGAAGAGAGGATGAGATGGAGACACGCACTCTCTCCCAGGACGTATTTTCTTCTGACCAGTAATTAAACCAAAGCAAACATGTTAGCTGTGGTAATTCAGAAAGTCATGTTTTCTTAACACTGAAGCTGTTTGGTCAAGCAGGAATCCTGAGCACTTCCAATCTCCAGCCAGCAGGACAGCCCAGCTGCTTGCCCTCTGCCACTGTTTCAGTAGGATCCACAGATTAACTAAGAAATGGGGTTGGCGTGACAGGTACCTGATGAAAAACTAAGACTAAGAATTACATTTCTCGAAATCTCTACTACAGAAATACTCTCACGTAGAAAATACAAGAATTTTCATTGCAATATTTTTCATTACACTGAAAAACTGGATCCAGGGCTGTAGATAAATTATGTTGTATCCTCACAGTTGAATTCTATGTAAGTATTAAAAACACTGTAGAAGTGTTTAAAAAAAAAAAAAAAGATGAGACTGTGTTCAATGACCAGACATAAATGTACAAGATAAATCTTACATGGGAAAGAGAAGCACATCGCAAACCATATATGTCAATTCTCTTTTCATTTAAGAAACAAAGTGTGTGTGTGTGTGTGGTGTGTGTGTGTGTGTGTAATGTTGTACATAGATTAAATCATTAATGGCTGTGACAGGGGCTAAGAAATTACAAAGAAATTTCACTTTCACAATCACACGTTCTTGTAATATTTTATTTTGTTACAACATGTACATATTGCTTTTGAAAGGGAGAGAGAAATGGTATATTTTTAATATGCAATTTGCATCAGTAAGAAGAAAAGAAATATTATGATGAGAAAGAGTGATAAATGACAGATATAACCCTTTGGAGTCTCCTTAATGCCTGACCTAGAACCTTCTTTTATCTATTCTTCCCAATAGAAGTAGCTTAGTTGGTTAAGCATCTGACTGTTGATTTCAGCTCAGGTTATGATCTCAAAGTTGTGAGATCAAGCCCCATATCAGTCTCCATGTGGGGTATGGAGCTTGCTTGAGATTTTCTCTCTCCCTCTCCCTCTGCCCCTCCCCCCATCCACTGTGAGATCTTTCCCTCTCTCTAAAACAAAACAAAACAAAACAAAACAAAGAAGAAGAAGAAGGAAGCAAGCAAACCACACAGCAAAAAAAGACTGAGCCATAAGTTACCAAAGCATGTATTTCCTTTATCACACTTTACTATCTTTAAAATTTCACAAATAATTTGTGTTCATTTTAGGAGGATACAAAAATAACACAGCAAACAAAAAGAAAAAAATTATCTGTCAGAAAAAAAATTATCTGTCATTGATCCATCAGAGAGAAATGCTTTTAGTATTTTCCTGACAACTGTCCAAGTTTATTTCAAATGCTATTAGACAGACACACACATACACACACAATTTTCTTTTCGAAATAATGGATAATAAATACTCTGTATTGCTTTGCAGTCCATTTTTTCTTTACACAATATATTTGAAACAACCTTTCATATGAAACCTATACTCATATCATAATGATTAAAACTACACAGTGTTTCATTACATCAAGAGTATATAAAATAGTATGAAATGTCTCTGGATTTATATGTAAACTTTTACTGGGTTTGCAAATATCCAAAACACTGAAGTTGCTTGCAAAATATATGTACATTTTTCTGGAAAGAGAGCCCATATCTCTACACGGATGCTCTGAGGATTCCATAGTTAAGGAAGAAGAAAAAAAGAGTTGAGACATGGGCTGATACACCTGTGAAGAGATGGCGTGACTTATCTAACCAACCTCTTCTCCATCACTTTGTTTCCAGCTTTCACTATTTTAAACAGTGCCACAGGTAAATTTAGGAATTTTCAATTTTGTTGTTTGGGGAAACAAGAAAGGCACGTAGTACTGTGATATCATTGAGACTCCATATGTTGAAAAACAGATGTATGTGCTGCAGTTCAATCATCCATCCAGAAGGCATTTTCTTGGTCATCAAAGAAGAGACCAGAAACCCTGTGACACTGAAACCCCACCAGCTCAGTTAAGTAATGCCCAGCATTGGCTGCCAAATTCAGGGCACAGATAAGCAAAAGACAGCAGAAAATTGGGAAAATTCATAATAGAAAGTAAGAAAAATAAGGACACAGTGAGGGAAAAGGAAGAAATTCATGCACTGAACATCTGTTTTTGATTGTGTCTGTCTTCCCTCCTTCTTTACTTCTTCTCTTAAGAGCACTCCCTTTGCCCTTGGGTATGTGCCCAACCTCCATCATGGGTGGGTTCGATAGAATTGTCAATCAACAATACCCAGCTCCCTCCGGTCAATGGAGTGAACTGTTAGAACTATAAGCTTCTCTGTCCCAGAAAGCTGAGTCTTCTACAGAGAAACTCTAGGAGGGAAGATTGTTAGACCTGAGTCATCCAATGGCAGAAACCTTTGAAACCAACCCATGAGCTCCTGCTATAGACATTCCCCAAGAAGCCTTCATTTCTGCCCTGCCCCAGACATGATTTTTTCCACTCTTCCCTCTGGTATCTGAGCTGTACAATATTCTTCCAATTGGTTCTTTCTTCTTGCTTTGGTTAGCAAAAGTTCATGTCTGCTGTTTACAACAACAATACCACAAGTCCTAATATAGTTAGAATTAGACCCATAGTTCCAGTGAGAACATATGGCTCACCACTTGGTTTCTGTTGTTGATGAAAAAAAGACAAAAACATACAGAATCAGTAATATCAAGATATTTAGCTAAGGTCTCAAAACTGTTAGTGGTAGAGGCAGGACCAAATATAGATGTTTCCTTAGGCTGCATGCAAAATATGTATATGTATATGTTGTAACAAAATAAAACATTACAACCGAGGTGTTCAGGAAATGATCCCTGTTAATGTTTTTTATTTTATTTTAATTACTTATTTGACAGAGAGAGACACAGCGAGAGGGGGAACATAATCAGGGGGAGTGGGAGAGGGATAAGCAGGCTTCCTGCTGAGCAGGGACCCCAATGTGGGGCTTGATCCCAGGACCTCTGGGATCATGATCCAAGATGAAGGCAGATGCTTAATGACTGAGCCACCCAGGTGCCCCAATCCTTGTTAATGTTGTGTAGTAGTAGTATAGTTGTTCCCTGATTTAAAAACAGGGAGAGGTGTCCAAGATACCTTATTTACTTTAAATAAAAAAGCAAGTGGTAAAAAATGATCTCAAAGAGAACTGTCCACTCCACTGTTGAGACTTGTTATCTCTGGCAAGAGAAAATAAATGTGCAAATTGTTTTTTATGTTCCCATATTATTCGAATTTTTGCGATTTAAATATATCATTTTTGTGATTCAAAAATGATCATTTGTGGAAAGAGAAAAAGGGAAAAGAAAAAAATAAATGATATAAAGATAAGAAGGAAGGGAGTAAAAAGAAGGAAACGGGAAAAGGGAGGAGGAGGCAGAAGGGTTGTAACACTCCCTAGTGACATTCTGCAATAGACTTGTTATTATAGTGATCATTAGGGCTGTTCACCAGCATTCCATTTTCCTCCTTCCGGAAACATGGTAAGATTGAACTTACCACACCTTTGAAGATATAACTGACCATGAGTCTTGCTTTTACCAACAAAACGTGAACCGAAGCAAAGTATGCCACATCCAGGCAGAAGCCTCTAAAAATCAGTGTGCCAGCAATCACACTACAGGTAATTATCCAACAAATACAAAAATACTCATCCAAAGGGATGCCTGCATCCCAATGTTTATAGAAACATTGTCAACAATAGCCAAACTATGGGAACAGCCCAAGGGTCCATCAAATGATGAATGGATAAAAAAGATGTGGAATATCATTTAGCCATACAAAGGAACCATGGAATATTACTCGGCCATGAAAAAGAACAAAATCTTCCATTTGAAACAACATAGATGGAGCTAGAGAGTATGATGGTAAGTGAAATAAGTCAGTCAGAAAAAGACAAATACCATATGATTTCACTCAGATGTGGAATTTAAGAAACAAAACAAAGGAGTAAGTGGGAAAAAAATAGAGAGAGAAACCAAGAAACAAACTCTTAACAACTATAGAGAACAAACTGATGGTTACAGAGGGCAGATGCTTGGAGGGATGTGCTGAACAGGTGTTGGGGATTAAGGTGTGTTCTTTTATTGAACCCTGGGTGATATATGAAAGTGTTGAATCACTATATTGTACAACTGAGACTAAAATCACACTGTATGTTAAATAACAGGGATTTAAATAAAACATTAAAAAAAAATAAGTCAGTGTGTGATGTCACATTCCCTTCCCTTGCCTACAGCAATAATTAAGGGTAAAGACCCCTTGTGCCCTGGGTTCCTGAATGAAGATAGTAGGAACAGAGTCCCTGACAGCCCATGATGGACATAGAATGTGAGAAATAAACTTTTATTTAAGCCACAGAGATTTAGGGATATTTATTTTTTTATAACCTCAGCATATCAAGTCTATCACAGGATATATCTATCCCATTATATCCCTATGGACTGAATATTCATGCCCCTCCTCCAGAAATTCCTATGTGGGTTCCCTAAATTTATGGATGTATCTCTAAAGATCGGGCCTTTGGAAGGTAATTAGATTTAAATGAGTCTGTGAGGTTGGGGATAACAATAGGACTAGTGCCATTATGAGAAAAGACATCATCTTTCTCTATCATGTAAAGACCTAGGAAGATGGTAACCTAGAAAGAAGCTAGGAAGAGAATCCTCATCAGAATGCAACCATGCTGGCTCCCGACCTTGGACTCCCCAAGCTCCAGAACCATGAGAAATAAATTGCTGTTTTTTAAGCTACCCAGTGTATGGTATTTTTTTAATGTCAGCCTAAGTGGACTCATTCAGTTTCCTACAGAAAGTCAACGTTAAGTCAGTTTCATCCCAAGAGCCCAGAACTCTCTCTCTGGCATTGCTCGTGCTACTCGCTCTTCCACACCAGGTACCAGCTCTACCCCATTTGTTCAGCCTGTATGATTCTATGAGAAGTTGCTGAATATTTAATGATGCTACAGCTATGGTTTTCACTTACTTCTGCATGCAACTGGACTTTATTCTCTCTGAGAAGTCTTGTTAGACTATCCCATCCACCACATACAAGTTGAACCTAGATATCCTTCATAAGAGGTATGATTCCCGCCCCCGCCCCCGCCCCTACCCCAGGGCTTGTCACTTTGCACATTGTTCTTGGTTTTGTTTGTTTAATGGGGAAGTAGTTGTTTAAATATTTGGGGGGGGGATAATTGCAGATCTGCAGAAAAGCTGCAAGGGCAGTACAAAGGATTTCTATATCTCATTCACCCAGCTTCTCCTTATGTTAACATAGCTGGGGTACATTTGTCGAAACTAAGAAATGAACATCGGTACAATACTCTTAATTAAACCATAGATTTTATTCAGATTTCAGCCTTTTTCCTATTTATGTCTTTTTTGTGCTTTAGGATCTAATCCAGGATATCTCATGACATTTATTCACCAAGTGTCCTTAATCTCCTAAGGTCTGTAACAATTTCTCAGTCTTGTTTCTTTTTTTCTTTCTTTCTTTTCTTTTTTTTTTTAATTAAGCTTTAGATTTCTGGAGAGTACTGGTCGGGTATTTTGTAGACTGTCCTTCAGTTTGGATTTGTCTGCTATTTTCTCATAACTAGTCTGGGATTACAGGTTTGAGGGGAAAATACCACAGGATGAGATAAACTGCTCATTACATCTCATCAAGAGTGTGTAATATCAACATCACTTACACTGGCGATGTTAACCTTGATTACTTGGTTAAGCTGGTATCTGCTATATTTCTCTACTTTAGGGTTACTACTTTTTCCTTTCCATATTTTTGTCTTTGGAAGAGTCACTAAATCCAGTACACACTCAAGAAGAGGAGAATTAAGCTCCACCGCCATCTTGGTTGCTCTCCCTCTCTTTCTCTCAGCTGTGGGGAAAGTCAGCTGCCATGTCATGTAAGCAAAACAATGGAGAAAGTCATATGGCAAGGAACAGAACCCTCCTGCCAGCAGCCACATGAGTGACTTTGGAAGTTCATTCTCTAGCTCCAACTAACATCTTGACAGAACACTGATGAGAGACTCTGAGCCATAAATACCCACCTAAGCTGGTCCCAGATTTCTCATCCTCAGAAACTGTGTAAGCTAGTAAATGTTGGTGGTTTTTAACTGCTATTTTGGGGCAACTTGTGGTACAATAGGCAACGAATTCACTAGGCAATACTTTAACTTCTTTGTCTTTTCTCTCTTTGCAGGTAATTCTTCTTGAATTTCATGCTCTTGGGTGAAATGACTACTTACATCTTCCCATGTAAATCTTCTTGGTTCAAGACACTAGAACCCCCTGAACAGCATTCTCTCTGTTGTAAATTCTGGAGATAAAGAAACTGGCCCCAAATGAGTCATGCAATGGACCACTCAGGTCCAATTATTGTGGATGAAGTTAAGTTGTATAAACATGGCTACCTGGGGCCCAGTCTTCTGTGTATATGGAGAGAGTCAATCCTCAGAGGAAGTGATGTATTTAATATGGGCCTGACAAACTCCCCACCAGTATCCAGCTCTACATGCCTGATACACTCAAAGGAGTGAAAAATGAGACAAGAGTTTCCCACTGGATCCCATATTCAGGAACTGATGGTGAAATGGGAAATATGCCAAGTTGGAGGACCTCCTCAGTGTCTTCCATTTACAACCATATGGCAGAAAGGCTAATATTTTTATAAATGTGGGATAACCTCATAGACAAATGTGTGAAATGCCACAAATTATGTTACAAACAATGGAGTTCACGACTATGTAGTCCCAGTCTCCACTGACATGCAGAGATATTTTGAGCCCCAAATCTAGTAAGTCTCTGATGTGTTTCTTGGTAAGGTAATAAGTTCTTGCAGCAATTGGTTTTAAAATAAATACACTGTGGGTGAACTCCTTGAGGTGAAGCATGAACAAAAGAACAAGCGTCAGGATGAGTTCATACTAAGCTCAGAAGGAGTTGCCTGAGGATTTCCAGATGTTGAAAAAGTCTAGCACCCTTTTCTAGTTGGTGTCCAGCAGTAGCAGGATATTAATGGCCAGTTTTGTTGGAATCTACCTCTCTGCCATGAGGCAAAGGAAATGACAAAACCTGTGTAAACAGTCACACTTTACAAGTGGATTCAACTTCTGACACTGCATAGATGAACTAAAATCAGCTTTTACAATGTAAGAACTGCCTAGGATTCTCAATTGCTTTGATAATTTAATACAAAGGCAATTAAAACACATGCACACACACACGATCATATACATATATCAGAGTGACTGGGAAGATAATAAAGCAAGCAACACACAAAATATTACCCAAAATTCAGAATCCATCCCCACCAGAGCTCATGGGCAAACATTTATTTCAATTCTAAATAAAATACCCTTGAGATTAAGGATGCAAGACGCATCCTTTTCAAGTGCAACGTTATCTAGTTCAGTTCACAGCTAGCCTTCTGTTAATCATTCCCTCCAGATCTGGGAGAGGGCTGATCACATTGATAATCAAGATTTGCTAAAACAAAACCCCCCCAAAAATCTTCTGAGTCATCAGGTTGTAGCTGGAAAACGTTAGACATGAACTGCAGAGTTCATGAGTTTAAAAATATCCTTTATACTTTTAAGCCTATTCTCCTGAATTTGACTATGGAATTTCAGTGCTTCTCTTCTCCTTGCTCTTACCCTTAAGACAGAATCACACCGCAAACAGAGGCCATCATACATGTCCACCTCAAGAATGGACCACCTACAGAGAAGAGACACTCTGGAGATGCCACAGATGACACCGAGCAGCTTATATGGTTTGGCCCTTGCTGGTCAGTGCCCTTTTGCTCTGGGCTCCATTCCCTAGGGAACTGCATTCCTCAGGTTCTATTGCTCTCTGCCTTTCAGGTGGTTTGGCTAATGGGAGGCACCAGTACAAGACTGAAGGACAGGAGGAGGAAAGAGCAAGAGTACTGCTCCTCTCTCTTTTCCACGGGGGTACTGGTGATATGGCTGTATTTCCTTTGTAGCTTCCTTTCTGCAGGAACCTGATCCCAGTTGCCACCTGTCAGCCTATTATCACTTCAGCTTCCAGCATATGACTCCACACCCCGGGCTTTGGTAACTTAAATCCTTTCTCTCTCCAGTCCTAGACCTGGTACTAGCTTCCTACCATTGCTAACCTCACATCTCTTGTTTTCACTTTTTAACTCTTCCAAGGGCTGTGTAACTAATTCCCTATATTAAATCCTCTCTGTTTGGAATACCCAGAGCAATTACAGTTTCCTCTCTGGACCTTAAATTGTATAGGGACACAAAACCAACACACGTGCATTCAAAAGTCAAAAGTAACACACATGCATTCAAAAGTCAAAAGTGACAAAATTATATGATTAAACAAGTATATTGGCTAGCCTAATATATGTCCAGAAAAAGGACAGAAGCCCAGAAATTGAGCTTTCCTGGGTTTCATCAGGGTTCCCAGTATGACCTTGCTTCTACATCTTGGCCTTTCAGCTTCAGTTTCTGTTAGTCCCATTTCTGGGGACTTACTCGTATCATTCTCAGCATAGGGTGCTGGGTAGTCTGCTCACTGCTCCTTATAGTCCAACCAGCCATGTCCCCAAAAGGAATGAACACCACGATAATGATAGCTGATGTTAACTGAGCATTAACTCTGTGGTCAAGAATCTTTAATCCATTTCCTCATTTACTTTTCAGGACAACATCATAAGTTAGGCTACTTAGGCATTTAAGGCTTAGAAATTAAATAATCTGTCTTCGAACGGGGTTTCTTACTGCTGCATCTTCCATGAAGACTGCACCTGCAGTGGCCCCTTTCCTTCTAGAAGGCCCAAGAATCAAAGGTTCTAGTAGATACTGAGGACAGCGGAAAATTGGGGGATTTGTTTTTGTTTTTAATTGCACCTGTTCAAAGTAAGGACCTCTAGGGTTTTGAATGAGTCAGCAAAAAGCAAAATTGAGCTCACAGTCCACAACACTCACACACGGACTTACACAGGTGTATGCCTCAAATTGACTCTCCTGTTGGAAGACAGAAAATGCAAGCCTGCATCTCTACCCAGTAATCTGTCCTGGAGAATGGAAGATAGAAATAAGAATTTTAAAACTACTACCCAATGAGCACAGGAGTCTCTTATCAGTCCCAGCTGTGCAGAAGAACCACAAGGAGTCCAGGGAAGCCGATCAAGAAGGAGGAAGCCACATGGCCAGGCTATCACTGGCAAGAGCCCTTCCAGCACCTTGGAGCAGAAATTCTCTATAGAAGGATGGGGACTCAGGTTGGAAAATAGAAAAATCCCACTTTCAAACTTGATGTGTGTCAAACACACACACACACACACACACACGCAAAATGTGTTTTTTCTCCTCATAAACAGGATGTCTTATCAAAGAGTCAGGGGGCATTTGAGCACCGATGGTTTAGAATTTGAATGCAATTCTGTGCCATTTCATATTATGAGGGGGAATTTTAAGAAAAGGTAGAAGGTGCATCTGAATCTGATTAATTTCAAAATTCAACTTCATTCCCTTAATTTCCAAAATTCGTGTTGTCATGAACAGAACTCTACTGAGAAATCTAGGCTTATCTTTAGCTCTGCAGCCTTGGCACGTTATTTGATCTCGGTTTATAAAATGGGCATAATCGTGCCCACAAGCAGGGAACATGGTGCTTATATATAGAGAAAAGTATTCATTTGTACTGGCATGTTCTAATATGGCTGTACCAAATGTTAAAAATTATAGATATTTATGCTGTGGTTAAACTGCATCCTTTGACCACGCGCTTGATGACTCTCCCCTACCTGATACTCTAGCCAACTGGCTCATTTCTTAGAAGCCCTTGGCCTGGATCTGGACCTCTCCACCCACTAAGGACCTGAAACTTGACCCTGCGGAAGACCCCACCCCTGTGGCCCTGCTCTACTGCTGATGCCAATGTGGGTTCTGGTCTCAAGGATCAACCTTGTAGGTTGGTTGTGCAGATGGAATGACGTCATGCAACCGGACACACTTTTTTATAAGCTGTTAAACACTCTTACATGTTGGTTACTGACCTAGACAAAAGCTGCTTCTTGTGTAACCTCACACTTAAGAGTATTTGCTAAGTCAAAGAATAATTTGAATCTTCAACTTCGAGCCTAGTGACATCTATGAATAAGGCTTTTTCCATTCTGCGAAGTCAAATAAGACAGAGTCCTTGCCTTCAGAAAGCTTCGCCCAGGGGCGCCTGGGTGGCTCAGTGGGTTAAAGCCTCTGCTTTCGGGTCAGGTCATGATCCCAGGGTCCTGGGATTGAGCCCCGCATCGGGCTCTCTGCTCAGCTGGGAGCCTGCTTCCTCCTCTCTCTGACTGCCTCTGCCTACTTGTAATCTCTGTCTGTCAAATAAATAAATAAATAATCTTAAAAAAAAAAAAAAAAAGCTTCACCCAGTCCAGAAACTAGTTTGGAGAGAGGTCATAGGAACTAATCCAGAAGAGCTCCCAATGACCAAAATGGGGCAATCTGAGCAAGAAAATTCATAATGAGGCTATTGGATTATAGCTCAAAGAATAAAATAAAAATATTCATTTTATGGATGGGGAGAAGAAGCGCATCTTCCCTACAGAGGAATTTCCAAATAATATATATTGATACTCCATCTCTCAGCTTTGGAGATTATTTTACTGCAGGGTCTTACAGTGGGCAGTGGTTATCTGGGAGCAGCTGAATATTCAGTCTTTCCCTCTCCCACCTGGTCATGCATTTTCCAGGTAATATTTTGGTCTTCTTTCTAGAGGAATTCTCCATTATGTGTAATCTTAGGGATGATGGAGAAGATGGCTTTTCCCAGAACCTACCCCTCACTGCTGTTTCCTATAACAGACACAAAGGAGACCAAGTCCTGCCCTCACCCCAATATATACCTGACCATGAGCCCTATTTCACACTTGGAATCTCACATGCATGATGCAAAGACGGAAAACCCCCTGAGGCTGGAAGTTTGGTGATATCTTGACCACACCTAAGCTATTCGGTTCCTGCTGCCAAGCCTCTGAGATTTCCTTGTTTTCTGTTTTTGAAGCCCATTTTCCTAGCCTGCTTTCAATTCTGGAAGCTCCTGATATCCTTCCAATTGATTCCCTTTTTACTTAAGATAGCTGGTGCCCATGTCTGTTGCTTGCAACCAAGAGGCTGACAGATGAAGATGTTTTATTCATGTTTACCCACCCAGCTAGCACAGTTGTTTGCAAGCTTCTCGGTGTTCCACGATCCCTGGAAATGCTTGCTAGAAATGCCCCACTCCCAGAGAGCTCATTCAGTAGGTCTGAGGTGGCTCCTGAGAACCACATTTGAGTAAGCTCTGTAAAGCACAACGCCATTACTTGCTGCTTTCTATTGTCATCTCTTGAGCCCTATCTAGGATCCACTGACCCATGCTCTGTGGCTCATGCAGAGCCTGGCATATAGTAGGATCTCAGGAAAATACTTTTAAGATTTTATTTATTTATTTGAAAGAGATCACAAGTAGGCAGAGAGGCAGGCAGAGAGAGAGGAAGGGAAGAAGTCTCCCTGCTGAGCAGAGAACCCAATGCGGGGCTCAATCCCAGGACCTGAGATCATGGCCTGAGCCAAAAGCAGAGGCTTTAGCCCACTGAGCCACTGAGGCACCCCAGGAAAATACTTTTAGACACAAGATTCATCTTCATTCCGACCAGTGTTCCCAGGGGAATGCAGAACTACTTCCACTTCTGTTACAAAGGCTGACCACCCCCCACCTAAATGGTAAATGGTGTAATCTCAGAATTTAAAGCCTACCAGACCGCATTCATAAAATATTATATAAAAACTGATTCTCGTGGTCAACTATGTTTGAAAAATGCTCTGTATCAGCATGGCCCAATAGAAATATAATACAAGACATATGTGTTATTCTAAGGTTTCTAGTAGTCACATTTAAAAAAGGCAAAAGGGTGGCTTTTGGGTGGCTCCTGGGTGGCTCAGTGGGTTAAAGTCTCTGCCTTCAGCTCAGGTCATGATTTATTAATCATTTTTAATCATTTTTAATTTCTTAAACCCATGTAATCACAGAACACACACACACACACACACACACCCCTGGACCACATAATCAAACCCCACAGAATGAGACCCCTGAAAACACTGGTTTAAAAAACTTTTTTTTTTTTTTTTGACAGATCCAAAAGCAAATCACTCCTTAGATAGCAGCAACAGGAGCAGTGGAATCTAGATAACGTGGCAAGGTGGTGCAAAGGAGGGAGGTATGCATGAGGGCGCATGTGTGTTGTCTGAGAGTATGTGTGGGTGTGAGGGTTATGTGGGAGAGTGTTCATACCTGCTGGAAATTGTCAAAGAATTTTTGAAAAGCAAGTTGAAATGTGTTGTTTTTTTCCTCATGATCATCTCTAAGGTAAAGCATTATTTGATTTCATTATTTCCTCATGAAAATTACATTCTTCAGATGACTACCTTAAATTTTTAATATATTTTTTCTTAGCTCAAAAGATGAACCCAAGAGCAAGTGCTTGGTGAAAAGAAGAGTTGTGGCATGACTTTCTTCTGATTTTGTAGTTGTGAAAAAATGAATATAGTTAAGGCTAATGAGGGACATTCCAGGAGTTACCCCTTTGACAAAAATAATAATTAAGAAGCCTATATTAAACCTCCTTATATTTAATGGTTAGAATAATACAGTATATTCAGGACCTGGGTTTCCGCCAAATGTTCCTTCTTATTTTTAGGCTTTAAACAAAAAAACCAAACCACTACCACTTCTCAGACAAATCCTGACTTTTCCCCAAAGGCAGCATGTTATTAACTCAATTGTTTTTTTATTACAATAGAGTTAGGAATACACTCCAAACAAAACATGAGGCAACTCCTCTCAGGGAAGGGAAAATCTTTGAGTTTCCAATGCAGTGTATGTCCCTAGCTCAGTACTTACAATGGGAATGTGGCCCAGCAGGTCCCTGAGATGTTCATTAACTCTAATGGAAGGGACGTGGCCAAGGCACATAATCGGTCTGTAGCTTTTCCAGTGTTAGATTATTCAGAGAGGCCAGTTGCATCCGAGTGATCAACACTTCTACATCACTTCTACATCACTTCAACATCATTTGGGGACCTCTTCTTTTTCAGAGAGTGTCTTCCTCTCTTTTTTAGTTGGTTTTCACATCACCTCCTTGAAAGCAGAGTATTTCTCTACAGATAGATTAAAAATGGTAGATCATCTTACCAGAGTTACTAAGAACTAGAAAGTCCTCAAATCTTTTCCTTACTCTTTTTCAATTCAGAAGGTGGGTTTGAAAAAAGGCATGGGATGCTATTGAATCATCGATGGCAGGGTCATCTGGACCTTACTTTAGAAATACGATGCTATAACAAAAATGACCCTTCTGCCAAGTATTTGGATCACTACAGTCTAGATTTGGTGGAGACCGCTGCTGGGAACTTGAGGTTGGGCTAGATAAAATGTAAGGATGGGACACTAGAGTATAAATGATGTGGTTAAGTGTTCTAGTTCTGATATGGCCCTCATGACTCATGGTGCAACCTCGAATAACTTCTCTAACACAGTTTCTCTATCTATTCAATGGGTAACAAAGTCATACATCACAGAATATTGAAACTTCAACAATATGCATAAACCAAACCTGGATCTCTCTTGGTGTTGTTTATTACTCAGATACTCAGATTTGGAAGCAAGGAAAGATACAATTCACCACATGCTGAGTTAGAGGAGGGAGAATCTTCAGCATTTGGTGAGTACCTCAAACCAAGATGGTGGTTTATGATACAGTCTGACGTGTTTTGACAGTTGTGTTAATGACACTAGCTTTTAATGGAATCAGCTACAACAGACGTGTCTGAATGACCAATCTTTTGCCTAACTGGGAAAAATGATGGTTTTTCAACAACCTAACTGGCTAGGCTTGTATAGTTCTGTAGACATGATCGCACAAATGAATTCAAAGAGAAGCTTTTTATGTCATGAGTTTGGGGAGGACAGTAACTAGAGCCTAAAAATATGTTATCTAACATTGGAAACAGATCTCTGGGTTTTTTTATTGCACAGACAAAGGAGATGACTTTTAGGGCTTACTTGGTACAAATGTCTGTCTTTAAAGTAAAGGGGTTGCTTAATATGTGTGTGGGGGGCTGTGGGTGTGTGCAAGTGGGGGTGTGTGCATGTGTGGGTATGTGCATGTGTGGGTGTGTGGGTGTCTGCAGTACCCATTGGTTGGATTTGCTTATGATGCTACTCTACTGTAAGCACCCAGAGGTCAAGAACTTTGTTTTCAGTACCCACTGCATAGAAATAAATATTTACTGGGTGCTTACTAATGGTTTTTGTTGTTAGTGCTGTGACTAATTGTAGCTTCTAAGGTCATTACTGATTAAAATAACTTTGTCTCAGCCATTGCAGAGAGCAGAAATGTGTTGGGTCAGTGCTCTGGAGTACTTGACAAACACATGGGAAGATTCCAAAGAGGATCTTCCTAGTTCTTAATTCTGATTATTTTTTCTACTCAATTTCATTGCCCAAATTCAGGCTAACAAAATTATTCTGCTTTTCCTATCCATATCTGGCCAGATCTGTTAGGAGGCAGATACTAACAACTCAGTCTGTGTCTGCCAGGGCCTAAGGCCTGGCCTTGCTCCCACTCCCAATTCCTCAACATCCCCTTGTGTCTCTGTGGTCACACCTGCATTTCAGGTATCTAGTTCCACAGGCCCATCTAAAACCTGCTCAGTGCCCTTGATTTCAAAAGGTGAAATGTGGCAATCATGGCAATGTGAACTATAGAACTCCAACCGCAGGGAGAATTATTGACTAAGCCTAGTTTCTGTGCTCTGAAGTGCATTATTGTGCTTGGTCTGAGGCCATGTTTCCCATAGCCAATGCCTGAACATGGCAAGGATACTAAGGCACGACCATTCCTGGAAAGCACAGGGCTTTTCTAAGTTGTGAATTTTGACTTGAGGACTTCCCCGTGGTCTTGCCAAACATTCCTTGTACTGCTCTTCAAACTTCCTTCTTTCCTTTATTGGAGACAGAGTTGTATGGCAGTCTGATGCTTCCCAGCATCTCCATTTTCTCTCACAACCGTTTCCCCCATAATCACTGGTACATTTAATCTTGTCTTAGCATCTGTTTTTGAAAAGACCCAGACTAACATATGGGAGGTAGGCTTTTATACTAGGGATGGCAAATTGTCTATAAGGGATGCCAATCCTATGAGGAGTTCTGGAAGTGAAATAGCCCGTCAGAGTCATTTCACCATCTCACTGGTATATTTCTTAGAGTCTTGTATTGAGAAGGATTCTGAAGTGACAGGGCTTTGGAAAATATGTTGTCTCTCCTCCTTTCTGTGCCCATGGTGGACAGTGCTAATTGATCATGCTTATAGAATGTAAATAGAGCTGTGCGAAATCAATAATGTCCACCATAGGTCTGAGTACTTATGGTCGAATGGACGCCAGGCACTTGTCATTATGTTTCAAACCTATCAGCAGAAACTAAAGGTGCGGGGCGCCTGGGTGGCTCAGTGGTTTGGGCTGCTGCTTTCGGCTCGGGTCATGATCTCAGGGTCCTGGGATCGAGGCCCGCATCGGGCTCTCTGCTCCGCAGGAAGCCTGTTTCTCTCTCTCTTTCTCTCTCTCTCTGCCTGCCTCTCTGCCTACTTGTGATCTCTGTCTGTCAAATAAATAAATAAAATCTTTAAAAAAAAAAAAAAGAAAGAAAGAAACTAAAGGTGAAACTGGTATATCAAGATGTTTTGATTTTAGGAAGATTAGTGCTTTACCAGGATCTCTTTGTCAAGTTTTTCTAGTAACTCCCAGGAAATGCTCACATGTTCCATGAGTCTTTGTTGGCTGACTCATGCCATCTCCTTCATCTTTGTACTCCCCATTTGTCACTATCACTACATAACAGAACATTTTCTATCACTTCCTTTTTATTAAATAAATGTGTGCACATGGCTTTAAAAATCTAACATAAGCAGTACTTAAGGGTTTATATTTTAAAAAGTCATTCCTTGGGGCACCTGGGTGGCTCAGTCGGTTAAGCAGCTGCCTTTGGCTCAGGTCATGATCCCAGGGCCCTGGAATCGAGTCCCACCTCGGGCTCCCTGCTCAGCAGAGAGCCTGCTTCTTCCTTTCCCTCTGCCTGCTGCTCTGCCTACTTGTGCTCTTTGTCTCTCTGTCAAATAAATAAATAAAATCTTTAAAAAATAAAAAAATTAAAAATAAAAAGTCGTTCCTTGCACTGTCCTTTATTTCTTCCCCCTACGAAGCAACCCTTACTTAGCTTTCCTGGTATTTACTTCCATATTTATTAAACTTTGCATATGCTACTATCTTTTTGTTCATCAATGTAAGAAGGTATCCACTGACTTCACTATATGCTACAAAAGTACTTAGCTCATCAGCATGTCCCACCATTTTCCTTTTTCTCAACACTCCAACATAGTCATATGCGTTACTAAATCAAGAGTCCATGTTTATATTACTATGATTATGCTAATATTCAACTCACTAGAATCAGGTTCAAACATATATTTCTGCTGGAGTTAATAGTTTATTATTATTATTAATTATTTTGGTTCCTGAAGTCTTCCTTTCTGGAGCCTGCTGTTTCCCTGATTCTATCTGGGCCAATTTTTCTCTTAGCTTGCTGCAAGTCTGCATTCCTAAGACTGTATCTTTGCCAGCCTTCTGGATAACATCCCATATTTTTCCTATCTCTTGTGTCTTTTGCTTTCTTGGTTTACTCTTTCATTTTGATAGACTGTCTTTACTCAGTGTGTTGCTCTTCCCTCTTGTATCATTTCACTCTAGTATTTTCTAAAGAAAGATGGAGAAAGAGGTAGATTTGTTCAGTACTTGTCCATACGAAAATGTCTTCATGCCCTTCTTTCCTTTATTTATATACTCACGAGATAGAATCTACAGTCTAAGAGTTAATATAAATATAGGATGAAAATATTCTGCCCTCATTGTCTATTTATCTTCTTTTAAAAAGATTTATGTATTTTTTTTTCGGAGAGAGAAAGAGAGAGAGAGAGTCTTCAGCAGACTCCCTGCTGAGCACAGAGCCCCACATGGGTCTTTATCTTACCACCCTGGGATTAAAACCTAATCCAAAACTAAGAGTCGGCCACTCAAAGGAGCCACCCAGGTGTTCCTCCCCTCATTATTTTAAAGACATTTTTGTAGATTTCAATGTTGCTATTGAGAAATCTAATGCCATTCTGTACCCAGTTCCTTCACAGTTGATCTTTTGTCCCCTGCTGCCCCCTGGAAGCTTTTAGGATCTTCTTTTTTGCCTTTGAGTTCTGAAATTTTTATCACAGCATGCCTTGATATTACCTGAGCCTGGGTTCAGAGGCAGAGAATATTTGCAGGAAGTTTATTGAAACTGCTCTTGAAAACAGCATGTGTGAGGGATCAGGAAAGTAGGATTAGGCAGAAGGAGACATTGAATAGTGATACAGTTGCAACAGAGCCGTCAGCTAATCCTGTGGAGAGTTATGGAGCTGGAATAGCACTTCAGGGTTGTCCTACCTCGGGCAGGTAGGCTGGATCTTTATGTGCTCTTCTTCTGTTGACCAGGCATGGATGTGAGCCATTACCAACAAGGGACTGACCTTGACTGAAGCAGTACTCTTGAGCAAATATTAACTGCCCAAGGGGGAATCATCTGAGAACCTTCAGCCACCAATACACCCAGGACTTGGGGAATGAGCACTTCAGTCCTATAGGGAAATCTGGGTGGCATGCAACAGAACCCACTATAACGTGGTTCATATTTTAATAATCATACTGAGTTCTTGCGGGACTTAGTCTAAAGAGCTGTGTCATTCCTTATGTTTGTTCTTTGATAATTTCCTCTCTTCTTTTTTCTTGTTACCTTCTTTTTTCTTTCCTATGATTTATATGCTGTTTCTACAGGCTTGGCTTTCAAATCTTACCTTTCTTCCATCGGCCATGTCTTGATCTTTTCAATTTATATCCAGAGAGATTTCTTCGATTTTCTTTTCCAATACACTCGCTATGGTTATCTAATGACATGATGAGTCTGAGAGATATGATTGGGGCACCAACAGCAACTACAATGTGGATTAATACCTTATATATATTTGGTGTCATTTTGCAGAATTGGGGAGGAAGAATATAAAAACACAGTTGGTCTCTCTGACATTTTGAACAAGGAAACAGCAACTACAGACTCTCTTTACTCTGTCTGCTGGTGTTCCTCTTCAAATGTAATCAAGAAGAATCTACTCAACTCAAAGTGAATGCTGACACTAGGCTACAATGTTCAGTGAGACTTTACCAAAGATCTCGGAGAAATCGAAATGTACAACCATAGAGAGAAATTTTAAGTTAGGTGCTAAATTTGGCTTTGCTCAGAGTTCATGAATCCAATTCGTCTCAAAAGGCATCAGGTGAATGTTTAATCCACACCTTGCCCCAAATTTTGGGAAATAGCTCACATCTCCTCTTTAAGGGTCTTTGAGTACCTCTCATCTCTTCTGCCTGTGTCTATCAAAATCAAAGAGATGAAAAAGGTCATCTCACCCCTAAAGGCTTTCCAGCATAGTTCTTATTTTTAACCCAGGATCGGTTTCTTTCCATGATGACTGGTGGTAGGAATTTCTATTATCTCTGTAGCTCTAAGGCCTTTGACAGGGTCATGTTTTTCCCAAGGTTGATCTCAGAGACTCTTCCATAGAAGTTCTGTCAGACATCAGCAATTTAGTGCAGAGATTCTTTTGGTTCATTTTGACAATCAAGTCTGAACATCTATCCTCTTATTTTATGTTCTTGGCTCTCTTGCTCCAGCAGCCAATTGTTTAAATAATAAAGTACACTCACACACATGCATACATGGGCAGGCATACCCCCCCTTCCAAAACTAAACAATAATATATAGAATATATATATAGAAATCACAGCCAGCAGAGATAAAGATTTGCATTGAGTAAAATAGCCTTTTACATTCTCCTGCAGAACAGTTAAACTCTTCAAGCCACATTTTCTCCAGAAAATGCTCTACCATTACATGGCTATAATCCATGCTTGCACCTAACCAAGGGACATGTAGCCCCAAAGTAATTTCAAGCATCCATCTCCTACTTATAGAAAATTACTCCATTTGAGAGATGTATAATTACAGGGTATGTTTTTTTTTGTGAACTAGAGCTTAATGTTTACAGCCGATGACTGTGGTCAGTCAGAAACAGATTCAAATACCAGCTGTGTCACTTCCGAACAGTGTGTCATTGGATTAACTATTTAATGTTTTATCTGTAAAATGGGAATAGTTATAAGAACCTACCTCAAAAAGTTATTGCTAAAGTTAGGTGAGGAGATCGTGTGAAAAATCTCCACACACTACTTAATGAAAAATAAATGGTCAGTAAGTATTAATTACCATTATTATGAACTAGCATGTGCTTTGTCTGGTTCATGTGCTTTTCTGCCTCACAGTAACAATGTGTGGAGACTTTGTGAGGTATTAAGATAGGACATGTGTGATAGAAACTGGAAAATCCAGACTTATATATGTTATATGAATACTACCAATTAAAAAAAAAAACAAAAACACCTCAGATGTCAAAGGTCAGAGTAGACTTTTAGCCCCAGCTAATAAGACGACTCCCTTATTTGGCTTGAATCCCCTGTTTCAATGGGTTCAAGAGCGAGGCCCCAAATTCTGCAGCTTTTTTCTCTTCTCCTCCTGACATGAGGGAGAGGCTCCAGGAACCCTCAGCCAATTTAAAGCTTGACCACTTTAGAGCTGACAATTACCTGCCAGTCTGCACTCTTCAAACGATGAGTGATAATGAGGAGTTTCCTAATTACCAGGGTTTCAAGCTTGTCAGATTATAAATCTCTTCGTGAGATGTAGCTAATTGGTACTGTCAAGGAGAGAAATTTAGAAAGACCTAGATAATAAGCAGATATTGAATTCAGTTAGGATGACTATTTTTTATTGTTTCTGTTCCTAGGTCTCTTACATAATAAATCTTCCATCTCTCCGTTCATGTGTTGGCAAAAAGGGGGTTTTGTCCTTCCTCCTTCTACTTCAGTGGTGCCCTGGTAAGAAGAGAATTCTGTGGAATATTAGTCTGATTCCTCACTGGAGGGTTTTAAAAATCAAAACCTGAAATTATGTCGGTAACATCTCTCTAGATTCCCTTTTAAGGCTCAATATCAAGTCTTGTGAAGTGAAGTTGGGATGTTTAAGATGGAAGACAAAGTTTCACATCTAATCTTACTACTTATAGTACGTGGGAATGTGAGGGGCTAATTCACTACTCAGACACTCCGTTTCTGCATTATACAAAAGGGAAAGAATATCTACTTCACAGAGGTTTGAATAAGGTTAATTAGATAAAACCACAAGCATAGTAGCCACCCATAGTAGTAATTTTTTTCTTGATATTAAAAAAGCTCAACTCTTCCTATTTGGTATATATATTTTTTTAAGTTTTCAGGCACTCTTTTTCCTCTGCCTTGCTGCCACTCCAAATCCAAACAAGTAAACCTGGACAAAAAAATGCTAAAGAAAATGCTTAATTCAATTTTCCACCACTATCAAAAGAAATTAATTTAAAGATTGAGAAAATCCATCCCCAGATGCATTTGTACATACGAGCAGAGATTTAAATCCAAGAGTGTGTGTGATGTTCATGCATACATACAGATCATGTTACAGGTTAGTAACCTAACCATCCGTCGATATGAGCAGTAATACAAAGGAGTATTGGGGAAGGAGTAACACTGTGCAGAAGATCAAGCTTATTAGATAGTTCTGTATATTCAGATGTCGTATGCTATGATCTCAAATATTATTAAGTGAAAAATAGTGTTAAATATTAAAATCTTCAAAATGCTAAGCTTTAAAATGAGATCAGGGCACCTGGGTGGCCCAGTGGGGTAAGCCTCTGCCTTCGGCTCAGGTCATGGTCCCGAGGTCCTGGGATGGAGCCCCACATTGGGCTCTCTGCTCAGCAGGGAGCCTGCTTTCCTTCCTCTCTCTCTGCCTGCCTCTCTGCCTACTTGTGATCTCTGTCTGTAAATAAATAAATAATAAAATCTTAAAAAAAAATGAGATCAGATGTAAGTCGTTAGCAACTTCAAATACACTGTTATAGATAATAGATTGTTATAGGTAAGCCTCATGGTAACCACAAAGCAAAAACTTGCAGTAAATACACAAAAGATAAAGATAGAGGAATAGAAGCATACCACTGGAGACAGTCACCAAACCAAAAGGAGGAGATCAAGATAAGAAGAAAGAAACAGAGAAACTATAAAAATGGTCATGAATCAATAAACAAAATGACAACCATTAATCTTTTTAGTGCCTTGATCATTTTGCCTTTTCCAGAATGTCATAGGGTTGGAATCCTCAAGTATGTAGACTTCTCAGATTGAATTTGTTCATTTAGTAATATGCATTTAAGGTTCTGCCATATTTTGCTATGGTTTGAAATCTCATTTCCTTTCAGCACTGAATAATATTCTATCATCTGGTTCTACCAGACTTTATCCATCCATCTATTAAAGAACATCTTAGGTGCTTCTAAATTTTGGAAATTAAAAATAAAGCTACCAAAAATGGTGCGCGGGTTTTTTGTGGAGACATTGGTTTCAACTCCTTTGGGCAAATACCAAGGAGTGCTATTGCGAGATCATATCACAAGAGTATGTCTTGTGTTGTAAGAAACTGCCACATTGTCTTCCAAAGTGGCAACTTCATGTAATTTTCATGTGTCATGAAATGCATCTTTCCATTTCTTTTTATTTTTTAAGATTTTATTTATTTATTTATTTGAGAGAGAGACAGTGAGAGAGAGCATGAGTGAGGAGAGGGGCAGAGAGAGAAGCAGACTCCCCGTGGAGCTCGGAGCCCAATGAGGGACTCGATCCCGGGATTCCAGGATCATGATCTGAGCCAAAGGCAGCTGTCCAACCAACTGAGCCACCCAGGCGTCCCCCATTTCTTTTCTACAGTTTAAAATGTAAAAATCCATTCCTAACTCATGTGACATATAAAAACAAGTGGTGGGCTGGATTTGGCCATTCTCTAGTAATAATTTGTCCTCTGCTTCCTTATCATCTAGTTTAAATGACATTTTTCCCCTCCTCTATGACATTGGACACACTGATTCATTTCTCTTAACTACAGAGTTCTCCTCTTTAAAATGGAATGGTTGGTGGCTCCAATACAGCAGAACTGTTCAGGCATTATGTTGAAAGACATATGTCTGCTACTCTTCTCTCTTTATACCCTAATACGTCTACATTTTTTAGAGTTTTTTTAGTAAGAATTCTTTCAATTGTGAATAATGAAAATACCAATTCATACTGGTTTCTGCAATAAAGGATATTATACAGGCAAAAAGCTCAGGCATAGCTGCATCCAGAAATTTAGGCAACGTCATTAGGAAGAGAGCGCTCTCCATTCTCCATTTCTACCTTGTCAACTATATTCTCAGACAATATCTCTTCCAGGGATGGTGGCTGGGAGCTCCAGATTTGTATCATCCCAGGCTTGTGTTCAGTGGGAAGGGGGCATTTCTCTCTTAGGTGCTCAGGCAAAACATCAGAATGAGCTCTTATTGGACTGCACTCTCTTGGCTTAGGATAAATACCCATCTCTGAACCAGTCACCATGGTTGCATGGGTGTGATGTTCTATTAAATAGATCTTTGTTGTTATCTGTTTCTGGAGTGGAAGGAGGAGAGAGGAGAAATCCTCTCCATCTAATGATATGAACTAAGATTGGAACAAAGACGGTTCCTAGATCAAACCCAGGTTGCTATCAGCTGATAGAGTTTAGACAGTGAGCAGCAAAACTCAAAAATATAAACTCCAGAGTTCTACCCACAAAATCTGATTTCACTAGGAGTCTGATCTTATTTTGATTAATATTCAAAATATATGAAGGACTTATACAACCCACCACCCAAAAAGGCAAGCAATCCAATCAAAAAAATGGGCAGAGGATCAGAATAGACCTTTTCTCCAAAGAAAGCATATAGATGGCCCACAGACACAAGAAAAGATGTTCAAAATCCTTAATCATCAGGGAAGTGCAAATCAAAAGCTACCTTACACCAGTTAGAATGGCTAAAACAAAAAAGACAAGAAATAACAAGTTTTGATAAAAATGTGGAGGAAAAGGAACCCTTGTACATTTGTTGGTTGGAATGTAATTAACCCAGCCACTGTGGAAAACAATGTGGAGGTTCCTCAAAAAATTAAAAACAGAAATATCATATGATCCAAGAATTCCACTATTTGGTATTTACTTAAAACAAAAACACTAATTTGAAAACATATATGCACCCTTATGTTTATTGAAGGTTTACTTATAATAGCTAAGATAGCTTAGGCACCCTAAGTGTCCATTGACAGATAAATGAAAAAGGAAGATACACATATATGTGTATATACATGTAAAATCATGCATGTATTGGAATATTACACAGCCATAACAGATTGTGCCATTTGAGACAACATGGAGGGATCTAGACAGAATATGCTATGTGAAATAAGTCAGACTGAGACAAAGACCATATGATTTCACTCATAAGTGGAATCTAAAAAAACAAACAAACAAAAAAAAACAAAAAGCCCACAAAAAACAAATGAATAAACAAATGAAAAGCAGAATCAGACCTATAAAGACAGAGAACGAACTGACATTTGCCAGAAGGGAGAGGTGGGGGCTGGGCAAAACGGGGGAAGGGGAGGCTTCTAGTTACGGAATGAGGAACTCATGGGAATAAAAGACACAGCGTGAGGAATATAGTCAGTGATATTGTGATAGTGTTGTGTGGTGACAGATGGGAGATACACTTATGGTGAGCAGAGTATAATGTATAAACTTGTGGAATCACTATGTTGTACACCTGAAGCTAAAGTAACATTGTGTGTCAGCTATACTAAAATGAAAACAAAAACAAAAACCAAAAACCCAGAGTCTGCCCTTGTTTCTTTCCAACTCTAGCGCAATGGAATGAGAGATATTTGCATAATGGATGGTTCTGTTTTTGTAGCTATTGGTTTTAGTGCGTGTTTTAACATGTTTCAAAGACTCAAGTCTTTCCCGTCTTTAGGTTGAGAGAAACGACTTCAGAGAAATTGATTCCTGAGATTGAATCTCCCAAAAGACCTAATGTGAATAATACTCCCCTTGCACCATTTCTTTACTCTCCACCAATCCCTTCCCTCCGACGATTCTATTGGACACTCAAAGCGCAACCACATAAAGTTTAAACTTTCTTAACCACCAGATCAAAGCAGACATCATAAAGAGCAGAAGAAATCCTAGTAAGATTATGCAAGACAGCTCAATCTTTTTCTTCAAAGGTCTCCCTACTAACAATCCTGGATCAATGTCTGACATTTAATAAATACACAAATGGCAGACCCCATGAACTATCACCACTAATGCTAGCAATGTTGATATGGATCTTTCTTAAAAATCTCTGCCCCAGGGGCACCTGGGTGGCTCCTTTAACTAAGCGTCTGACTCTTGATTACTGCTAAGGTCATGATCTCAGGGCTGTGAGATCAAGCCCCATGTTGTGTTCCACGAGGAGTCTGCTTGAGATTTTCTCTCTCTCTCTCTCTCCCACTATGCCTCCCCCTGCTCACCCACATTCTTCTAAATAAATAAATAAAGTCTTTTAAAAAAATCTGCCCCTTTCATACAGGAAAACACACCCAGTCTTGGCTCTTTTCCTGACATTCCAGTTGGTCTGGGTCTTCCTCTCATACTATCACTCATGCTTTCTAGCTCCCTCGAAATCACTTTTTCCTTCACCTGCCCCCTTGTTCTACCCCAGTTTCATAGCTCTTCTCTTTCTGTACTTCCCCTCTATTGATTTCATTTGTACAGACATTTTGACCATCATTTCATTCATCCTCAACAACAGCAGCTACAGTTTGTTGAGTGTCTACTGCATATTGGCTTGTCTCAGTGGCTTGGAGAGGCAGGTTACATTACTCACATTCATGGTAAGGACTGATGACTTACTAAAGGTCACATCGATGGCAATTGGGAGGTTTGGAGTTCAGATCTGGCCTATCTCATCTCTGGGTCTATTCCCTTTTTTATGACACCTCACTCTATTCTTTGTTTTGTGATTCAGCATAGATCTCTTGAGTCTCCATCTGCTTTGAACCAGACATAGTGAAGGATTTACAAAAGACCCAGTCCCTATCCACAAAGAGCTCATAGTCTAGTGAGGAAAATAAGCAATCAATTCAATTACAGCCTAAGAGCTATGACAGAATCATGAATACATTCCAAAATTACATGTAAAGCTCAGATCCCTTGCCTGAGCTCTATGCCTGTATCACCAAGGGCTCCTTGAACATTTTCATTTGAATATTGTTTTCATTATCTATTTGTACCTAATGAGTCACCCAGAGCAGAGTGGCTTAAAACAATGATTTATTATTTCTGATCAATTTTTGAAATCACTGAGCTCTGCTGAGTGGTTCTTCTGCTGAAGTCAACTGCCATGCCTGCAATCAACTAGGAATTTAACTAGGGCTGGAATGCCCAAGATGTACTCACATAGCCCTGTATCTCTCTGCCCATGACCTCTCCTCAGCCATTGGTCTAGCCTGAGGTTCTTTATGCCATAGTGGCTGGTTCTAAGAGTTTTGTTCGTGCCTTGAGACACAAACACTCATCAAGCATCTGCCTGCATCATGCTAATGTCTCACTGGCCAAATAAATCACATGGCCAAACACAGAGTCAATATGAGAGGATCTATGCAAGAGCATGACTACTAGAGCCATGGATCACTAGGGCCGCCGACGAGGTGCCAACGATTGGGGGTCCAGTTTTTGCCTCCATATCTTTAACTGAGATCACCATGTGCCTTCCAAACAATCTCTCAAGCCGTTTTTATTTCTGGTATCAATCTCAAAATTTAGGAGTTACTCTCAGTGGAAAAATCTATACTAACTACATCTCATTGTTCCCAATTCTTTTTAATTTCTTTTGTAAATTATCTCATGTTCTTTTCTTCCTTTTTCATATACATCAGTACCTATTTAATTCAGGACAGGCTGCTAACTTAGAGTATGCCAGCTGTGTGCTGGTGCTCACTACCATGCTATAAAAAGAGTCCAGGTATGAGGACACGGTGGTTGTCATTTGACAATATGGGCGTGAATGCCTTGGGGTGCACAAGACTTTGGGTTGGTCACTCCTGGCCAGGGGCTACATTATCCATTTGCCCCATCATTTTTCCTATGAGTCATAATATGAAAAATTTGGGCAACACTGTCACAACTGAATTTCCTACCTTCTATCCATCCCTCTTAACATCACCAGGTTAATCTTTCATACTATCACAAGGTTAATGGCTTCCCACTTATAAAACCACCTTATATTTTACTCTTCTCTCAACAGTATAACTTATCTATTGCACACAGTCAAAGCTGGTGTCCAAAAATTTCTGCCATCTGACTTGAACCTGCTTTTCAGCTTTTTGCCCACCCCTCCACCAAAAAAACTTACTTCTGTAAAACTGATCTGCTTAGCATTCCCTAAGAACACCTTATGATTTTCTTTTTTTTTTTTTTTAAGATTTTATCTATTTATTTGACAGAGAGAGAGAGAGAGAGAGAGAGCGCAAGCAGGGGGAGTGGGAGAGGCAGAAGCAACCTCCCTGCTGAGCAGAGAGCCAGATGCAGGACTCAATCCCAGGACCCTGAGATCATGACCTGAGCCAAAGTCAGATGCTTAACTGACAGCCACCCAGGTGTCCCACCTTATCATTTTCTGTATCCCTGACATAGGACAAGTCCACTGTCTTAGAAAACTTCCAAACCCTAACTGTCTTCTGAATCCATTTCGAGTTCCTCATCATCCATGAAGACTACCACATTATTCTGGCCCAAAGTGATGTGTCTGCTTTGCCTCTGACCTCAAAAAAGATATTGTTGATAATTCTACATTGTCTAATACAGTAGTTACTAGCCTCTTGTGCTTATTTAAATTTAAATAAAACTGAAATTTGGTTTCGCAGTCACACTAGCCCCATTTCTAGTGGTCAGGTGTTACAAAGCCTAGTGACTCACATATTGGACAGCACAGATACAGAGCACGACCATCACTGAAGAAAATTCTATTGGAAAGCTAAGTCTATGCTACCTAGTTGGCAGTTAATCATTGTTTCTGACTTTGGGTTGGCTTTTAAATAACCTATTCCAAACTCTCTTAATTCTTTGTTGTTTCCTGTTATAGAACCCCAGCTGCTTCTATCTCTAGACTTCCTTGTGGGTGGACTTGTCCTTGTGGCCTAGGTATGGCCAATGTGATATAAATATGTTTGTTGGAAGTACTGAAAAATACATTTATTTGAAAAAAGAGAGATGTATGCAAGGAGATCTCTTTCCCTTGATACCCTCTTGCCTTCATATATGGCCATGTGGGGATGTCTTACTTAAATGTGCAGCAGCCATCTTGTGCCCAGGACTATCTCAAAGACAGCTACACAGAAGCCTGTGGTGGTTAAACCCCTCAATCAACCCTGATTGTTAATCCCCAGACATCTGAGTATGTAGTTAATTGCACTGGTTTACTATGTAAGTCTCTCTTAGTTTTAATATTAGTTATGAATGCTAATTCTTTTGCACCAGCTACAGCATTAGGAAAATTGTCTATATATGCACTGTCTTTTCAACCACATTGCAAATACAAGGAGGCAAGGACATCTTTACAACATCTGTTTGACTCATTCATGGCACATAGTAGGTTCTCAATAGAATCAGGTGAGCAGATTGATTTTTTACTGCTTTGGGAAATCAACAATGAGAGGCTCCTGTGCTGGACCAGAGCTTGTGAATTTCTCTTCTGAAACTAATCTTAGCTTATGTGAAAAACTGTGTCATTTTAACAACAGCAACACTTTAATCTATATTTGTACCTGAAAGTTACACTACAAAGGTGAGAAAGGAAGAAATATAGTCCTTCAGTTTTACCTCCGCAATACACCCAAGACAGATCAATTTAAAAAATTAGTGTGATAGTGTGATGTCAGTGGTAATTTGAAAGGAAGCCCATGAGTCTCATTGAAAGATTTGCCAGATAATCTAATCACACTTAGCTTCGAGAATTATTTGCAGTTTGTGGTATGTATGGTGTAATGTCTATGTGTGTGTGTGTGTGTGTGTGTGTGTGTGTTCTCCTCAATGGCTTATTATCAAAAATGTGTGAACTGAAATAGACTATTATTGAGTTTCCTTTACATTTCTTTATGCCTTTGCTTTCCAACCTGTGCCAAAACTCTACCTCTTAAACCAAAGGAATTCTCATTTCATTCATTCTTCTAACATCCATTGAGAATCTAGCAAACACCAAAGATCCCAAAGGGGAGAGGACACAAACTCTGCTTCATTAATGTTATTAATAGTGCTACCAGTCAGAGAATTGTCTTTTAGCCCATCCCCCAATCCTGGAGTGGGGGGCTTTTTTGTGTCCCCTGGACAGGGCTACCATTAAGGCTTCAAGTGACTTGTCTACAAGTACACAGAGAAGCCTGTCCAGAAAAATCCCCAAATTAAAATTTTGATTTTTTCTAAACCCTGGTTTTTCCCCCCTCTGCCATGTTGGGAGACTTAATGGGAAAAGGTTTTAGGACACTGGCTTTGAGATCAGAGGTCAGATTTCCATATCTGCCATGAGCCAGGTGTGACAATGGTGGATTATACTATTTCCATTTCCTTAGGCCTCTGTTCCTCACTCTATAAAATGGATGTAATAACGGAACCTATTCTACAAGGTTAGTAGGTACTCAGTAATACAGTAAATGCTCAATAAATAGTACATTACATAGTAAAGCATTTTAAAGCAACAGTTAATGTGAATCTAGACATATGGTGCAATGAGCAAAAATATCTGCAGGATCCTGTGTCTTCACTACAGATGAAGTGGACAGCAGGCTGGTCTGGTTCAGGTCAGAGGTGCAACTTTCTTCTACAAGAAAGGGCCATATTCAAGATCAGCTTCCCATGGGACCAAGAACTCCTTTTCCCTTATGAGAAAGATTGCAACATCCCATAGGCTCCAGGGTCTCCAGGTACTGGGCAGCGGTCATTGGCAGAAAATTCCTGAATAGGGTGGAGGAGCAAGATGGCAGAGGAGTAGACCTAAATTTGTCTGGTTCCAGGAATTCAGCTAGATAGTTATTAAGCGATACTGAAGACCTAAAAACTCAACAGGAGATTGAAGAAAAGAATAGCAGCAATTCTATGAACAGAAAAGCAACCACTTTCTGGAAGGTAGGACATGCAGAGAAGTGAATCCGAGGTGCAGATATACTGCAGGGGGAGGGTCTGGCTCCCAGCAAGCAGAGGAGTAGCAGAGCATAAAATTGGAATTTCTAGAAGTCTGCTCCACTGAGGGACGTCACACCAGAGGCTAAATGAGGGATGGAGCCCTCGTGGGGACAGTGTGGTCTCAGGACCTGAGGAGTCACAGAAAGACCAGAAGTGTCTGAGTGTGGCAGAGCTCCCAGGTATCAGAGCGGGGAAGGCGGCCACAGAGACACGGAGCTGAACAGTGGGCTCTCAGCTTGCAGTTACCTTAAACCGTGATCTGAAGCACAGTCAGGCCATCGCTCTTCAAGCAGGGACCCCACAAGTGGCACATCTGGGAGACTCACCTTCCTGTGGGAAGTGTGCAGGAGTGTGCTGCAGGAATCTGCTGGGTTTGGAGACTCCAAACAGGGCTGTGTGCCAGAGATAGAAACACTTGGTCACAGGCAGGTGAGCTTGGAGTGCAGCTGGAGACCAGGGAGATGAGAGTGATTGAGTGCTTTTCTCTGAGGGCACACTGTGGAGGAGGGCCCTGAGCTCTCAGCTCTCCGGGCCAGAGACTGGGAGGCCGCCATCTTCATTCCCATCCTCCAGAGCTCTACAGAAAGCGTTCAGGGAACAAAAGCTAGGAGAGTGAACCCCAGAAGATTACTTGGCCTGGCCCTGGCAAGGGCAGCGCAATTCTGCATCAGGCCAAGACATTTGAGACTCACTGCCACAGACCCCTCCTGCAGAAGTTCAGCAAGAACATCGAGCCAAGTTCACCGATCAATGAGAACTGCAAAACCCCAGTATTAGGGAAATACAGCACACGATTCATGGCTTTTTCCCCATGATTCTTTAATCTTTCAAGGTAAAAGTTTTTAGATTTTCATTATTTTTTTCTTTTTCTATTTTTTTAATGTTTCCTCTTTCCTATTTTAACGTATTCTATTTTATCTTATCAATACCTTTTTTTAAAAATTAAATTAATTTATTTTCAGAAAAAACAGTATTCATTATTTTTTCACCACACCCATATCAATACCTTTTTAAAAATCTTTTTTAATTTTTATTTTTTAGTCATATTCTATCCCTTCATTTCATTTAACCTTATCTTTTATATATATGTAAGTTTCTCTTTCTTTAAAATTTTGGGATACAGTTTCTTCCAACAGATGAAAATATATCCTGAACCTAGTGTATGGCTTTGTTCTAGTCCCCAGTCTGATCACATTCTTTCTCTCTCTCTCTCTCTCTCTGTCTTTCTCTTTTTTTCTTCTTTTTTTCAACCAACTTCTTATCTTTTTGGTTCCTTTTTAAAAATCGTTTTAAACTTCCATCCTTACAGTCATATTCCATCACTTCATCGTGTTTACATATATATATATGTGTGCATATATAGTTTTTCTCCTTTTTTTAAAATTTCGGGAAACAGTTTCTTCTAACAGACCAAAATACACCCCAAATCAAGTGTGTGTCCCTTTTAAAAAATCTTTTTAAACTTCCATCCTTACAGTCATATTCCATCACTTCAGTGTGTTTACATATATATGTGTGCATATATATTTTTTCTCCTTTTTTTAAAATTTCGGGAAACAGTTTCTTCTAACAGACCAAAATACACCCCAAATCAAGTGTGTGTCCCTTTTAAAAAAATCTTTAAACTTCCATTCTTACAGTCATATTCCATCACTTCAGCATGTTTACATATATATGTGTGCATATATATTTTTTTCTCTCTTTTTTTTTTTTTTAAATTTTGGGAAGCAGTTTCTTCTAACATACCAAAATACACCCAAAATCAAGTGTGTGGCTCTATTCTACTCACCAACCTAATCATATATATATATATATATATATACACACACACATACATATATATGTGTATGTTTGTATATATATATATTTCTTTTTTTTTTCCTTTCTTCTCCCCCTGGTTTCAGGCAGGTCTCTTCTGATTTGGTTAGCATATATTTTTCTGGGGTCATTGCTACCCTTTTTTGCTCCTTCATTCATCTATTCTTCTCTGGACAAAATGACAAGGAAGAAAAACTCACCTCAGAAAAAAGAACAAGAGGCAGGATCAACTGCTGGGGACCTAATCAATATGGACATTAGTAAGATGTCAAAATTAGAGTTCAGAATGATGATTATAAAGATGCTAGCTGGGCTTGAAAAAAAGCATAGGAGATACTAAAGGATCCCTTTCTGGTGAAATAAAATCCCTTTCTGTAGAAATAAAAGAACTAAAATCTAACCAAGTTGAAAACAAAAACGCTATTAATATGGTGCAATCAAAAATGGAGGCTCTGGGGCACCTGCATGGCTCAGTGGGCTAAAGCTTCTGCCTTCAGCTCAGGTCATGATCCCAGGGTCCTGGGATCGAGCCCCACATTGGACTCTCTGCTCAGCAGGGAGCCCATTTCCCTTCCTCTCTCTCTGCCTGCCTCTCTGCCTACTTGTAATTTCTGTCACACTTGTGATCTTTGTGAATAAATAAAATCTTAAAAAAAAAATGGAGGCGCTTACTGCTAAGATAAATGAGGCAGAAGAGAGAATTAGTGATATAGAAGACCAAATGATGGAGAATAAAGAAGCTGAGAAAAGGAGAGATAAACAACTACTGGATCGCAAGGGGAGAATTCGAGAGATAAGTGATACCATAAGACAAAACAATACTAGAATAATTGGGATCCCAGGAGAAGAAGAAAGAGAGAGAGGGGCAGAAGGTATATTGGAACAAATTACAGCAAAGACCTTCCTTAACTGAAGGAAGGAAACAAGCATCAAAATCCAGGAGGCACAGAGAACCCCCCTCAAAATCAATAAAAATAGGTCAACACCCTGGCAACAAATAGTAAAACTTAAAAGTCTCAGAGACAAAGAGAAAATCCTGAAAGCAACTTGGGAGAAGAGGTCTGTAACCTACAATGGTAGAAATGGTAGATTGGCAGCAGACTTATCCACAGAGATCCGGCAGGCCAGAAAGGACTGGCATGATATATTCAGAGCAACCAAGAATACCATATCCAACTAGGCTGTCATTGAAAATAGAAGGAGAATTAAAAATCTTCCAAGACAAACAAAAACTAGAAGAATTTGCAAACACTAAACCACCCTTAAAGGAAATATTGAAAGAGTCCTCTACGCAAAGAGAGAGCCTCAAAATCACATAGAGCAGAAAGGAACAAAGACAATATACATTAACAATCATTTTCCAGGCAATACAATGGCACTAAATTCTTATCTTTCAATAGTTATCTTGAATGTAAATGAGCTAAATGTCCCAGTCAAAAGATACAGGATATCAGAATGGATTTAAAAAAAAAAAAACAAGACCCATCACTATGCTATCTGCAAGATACTCATTTTAGACCCAAAGACACCTCCAGATTTAAAGTGAGGGGGTGGGAAACAATTTACCAATCTGACAGACATCAAAAGAAAGCTGGGGTGGGGTGCCTGGGTGGTTCAGTGGGTTAAGCCTCTGCCTTCAGCTCAGTACATGATCTCAGGGCCCTGGGATCAAGCCCCATATCAGGCTTTCTGCTAGCAAAGAGACTACTTTCCCCTCTCTCTCTGCCTACCTCTCTGCCTACTTGTGATTTCTCTGTCTGTCAAATAAACAAATAAAATCTTTAAAAAAAAGAAAAGAAAAGAAAGCTGGGATGTCAATCCTTATATCAGACAAATTAGAATTTAAGCCAAAGACTATAATAAGAGATAAGGAAGGATACTATATCATACTTAAAGGGTCTGCCCAACAAGAAGATCTAATAATTTTAAATATCTATGCCCCTTACATGGGAGCAGTCAACTATATAAACCAATTAATAAAAAAATCAAATAAACACGCTGACAATAATACAATAATAGTAGGGGTCCTTAACATCCCCCTCACTGAAATGGATAGATCATCTAAGCAAAAGATCAACAAAGAAATGAAAGCTTTAAATGACACACTGGACCAGATGGACATCACAGATATATCCAAAGCACTGCATCCCAAAGCAACAGAATACACATTCTTCTCTAGTGCACATGGAACAGTCTCCAGAATAGATCACATCCTGGGTCACAAATCAGGTCTCAATGCTACTAAAAGATTGGGATCATTCTCTGTTTATTTTCAGACCACAATGCTTTGAAACTAGAACTCAACCACAAGAGGAAAGTTGGAAGACCTCAAATACATGGAGGCTAAAGAGCATCCTACTAAAGAATGAATGGGTCAACCAGGAAATTAAAGAAGAATTGAAAAAACTCATGGAAACAAATGAAAATGAAAACACAGCAGTTCAAAATCTTTGGGATGCAGCAAAGGTAGTCCTGAGAGGATAGTATATCGAAATACAAGCCTTTCTCAAGAAACAAGAAAGGTCTCAAGTACACAATCTTACACCTAAAGAAACTGGAAAAAGAAAAGCAAAGAAAGCCTAAACCCAGCAGGAGAAAAGAAATAATAAAGATCAGAGCAGAAATCAATGAAATAGAAACCAAAAGAACAGTAGAACAGATCAATGAAACTAAGAACGCGTTCTTTGCACAAATTAGTAAGATTGATAAACTGCTACCCGGACTTATCAAAAACAAAAGAGAAAGGACCCAAATTAATAAAATCATGAATGAAAGAGGAGAGATCACAATCAACACCAAAGAAATACAAACAATTATAAGAACATACTATAAGCAACTATAGGCCAGCAAATCAGACAATCTGAAAGAAATAGATGCATTCCTAGAGGCAAATAAGCTACCAAAACAGAACCAGGAAGAAATAGAAAACATGAACAGGCTCATAACCAATAAGGAGATTGAAGCAGTCATCAAAAATCTTCCAATAAGCAAGAGCCCCGGGCCAGATGGCTTCCCAGAGGAATTCTACCAAACATTTAAAGAAGAATTAATATGTATTCTCCTGAAACTGTTCCAAAAAATAGAAATGGAAGAAAAACTTCCAAACTCCTTTTATGAAGACAATATTACTTTGATCCCAAAACCAGACAAAGACCCCATAAAAAGGAGAATTACAGACCAATATCCCTGATTAACATGGATACAAAAATTCTCACCGAAAATATTAGCCAATAGGATCCAATAGTACATTAAAAGGATTATTCACCACAACCAAGTGAGATTTATTCCTGGGGTGCAATGTTGGTTCAATATCCACAAATCAATCAATATGATACAATACATTAATAAAAGAAAGAACAAGAACCATATCAGAACCTTAATAGATGTTGAAAAAGCATTTGACAAAGTACAGCATCCTTTCTTGATCAAAACTCTTCCAAGTATAGGGATAGAGGGTACATACCTCAATACCATCAAAGCCATCTATGAAAACCCCACAGTGAATATCATTCTCAATGGGGATAAACTGAAAGCTTTTCCCCTAAGGTCAGGAACACGGAAGGGATTCCCACTATCACCACTGCTGTTCAACATAGTGTTATAAGTCCTAGGCTCAGCTATCAGACAATGAAAAGATTAAAAGTCATCTGAATCACCAAAGAAGTCAAATTCTCACTCTTTGCAGATGATATGATACTTTCTGTGGAAAACCCAAAAGACTCCACTGCAAAACTGCTAGAACTCATACAGGAATTCAGTAGTGTGTCAGGATATCAGAAATTACTTGCATTTCTACACACCAACAACAAGACAGAAGAAAGAGAAATTAAGGAGTTGATCCCATTTACAATTGCACCCAAAACTATAACATATCTAGGAATAAATCTAACCAAAGAGGCAAAGAATATGTACTCAGAAAACTAAAGAGAAAGAAATTGAGGAAGACACAAATAAATGGAAAAATGTTCCATGCTCATGGATTTGAAGAACAAATATTGTGAAAATGTCATGCTGTCTAGAGCAATCTACACATTTAATGCAATCCCTATCAAAATACCAAGATCCTAGCAAACAGGATCCAACAGCACATTAAAAAGATTTATCCACAATGACCAGGTGGAATTCATTCCTGGGCTACAAGGATGGTTCAACATTCTCAAATCAATCAATGTGATAGAACAAGTTAATATGAGAAGAGAGAAGAACCACATGGTCCTCTCAATTGATGAAGAAAAAGCATTTAACAAAATCCAGCATCCATTCCTGATTAAAATGCTTCAAAGTATAGGGATAGAGGGAACATTCCTGAACTTCATCAAATCTATCTATGAAAGACCCACAGCAAATATCATCCTCACTGGGAAAAAGCTTGCAGCCTTCCCGTTGAGATCAGGAACACAAGGATGCCCACTCTCACCACTCTTGTTCAACATAGTATTAGAAGTCCTAGCAACAGCAACCAGACAGCAAAGAGAAATAAAAGGTATCCAAATTGGCAATGAAGAAGTCAAACTCTCTCTCTTCGCAGATGACATTATTCTTTATATGGAAAACCCAAAAGACTCCACCCCCAAACTACTAGAACTCATACAGCAATTCAGGAACGTGGCAGGATACAAAGTCAATGTACAGAAATCAGTGGCTTTCTTATACACTAACAATAAAAATACAGAAAGGGAAATTAGAGAATCGATTCAATTTACTATAGCACCAAGAACCATAAGATACCTGGGAATAAACCTAACCAAAGAGGTAAAGGATCTGTACTCGAGGAACTACAGAGCACTCATGAAAGAAATTGAAGAAGACACAAAAA
This sequence comes from Mustela nigripes, assembly GCF_022355385.1. Classification (NCBI taxonomy): domain Eukaryota; kingdom Metazoa; phylum Chordata; class Mammalia; order Carnivora; family Mustelidae; genus Mustela; species Mustela nigripes. Next base: position 37,178,022 of record NC_081558.1, on the reverse strand, counting down.
GATGAAAGACCATTCCATGCTCTTGGATCGGAAGAATAAACATTGTTAAAATGTCTATACTGCCGAGAGCAATCTATACTATTAATGCCATTCTGATCAAAATTCCACTGGTATTCTTCAAAGAGCTGGAGCACATAATCCAAAAATTTGTATGGAATCAGAAGAGACCCTGAATCGCTAAGGAAATGCTGAAAAACAAAAATAAAACTGGGGGCATCACATTACCTGATTTCAAGTTTTGCTACAAAGCTGTGATCACCAAGACAGCATGGTACTGGCATAAAAACAGACACATAGACCAGTGGAAAAGAGCAGAGAGCCCAGATATGGACCCTCAACTCTACGGTCAAATAATCTTCGACAAAACATGAAAAAATATACAGTGGAAAAAAGACAGTCTCTTCAATAAATGGTGCTGGGAAAACTGGACAGCTATATGTAGAAGAATGAAACTCAACCATTCTCTTAAACCATACACAAAGATAAACTCAAAATGGATAAAAGACCTCAACGTGAGATAGGAATCCATCAGAATCCTAGAGGAGAACATAGGCAGTAATCTCTTTGACACCAGCCACAGCAACTTCTTTCAAGATATCTCTCCAAAGGCAAAGGAAACAAAAGCGAAAATAAACTTTTGGGACTTCATCAAAATCAAAAGCTTCTGCACAGCAAAGGAAACAGTCAAGAAAACAAAGAGGCAACCCATGGAATGGGAGAAGATATTTGCAAATGACAGTACAGACAAAAGGTTGATATCCAGGATCTATAAAGAACTCCTCAAATTCAACACACACAAAAGAGACAGTCATATCAAAAAATCGGCAGAAGATATGAACAGACACTTCTCCAATGAAGACATACAAATGGCTATCAGACACATGGAAAAATGTTCATCATCACTAGCCATCAGGGAAATTCAAATTAAAACCACATTGAGATATCACCTTACACCAGTTAGAATGGCCAAAATTAGCGAGACAGGAAACAACATGTGTTGGAGGGAATGTGGAGAAAGGGGAACCCTCTTCCACTGTTGGTGGGAATGCAAGTTGGTGCAGCCTCTTTGGAGAACAGTGTGGAGATTCCTCAAGAAATTAAAAATAAAACTTCCCTATGATCCTGCAATTGCACTACTGGGTATTTACCCCAAAGATACAGATGTAGTGAAAAGAAGGGCCATCTGTACCCCAATGTTTATAGCAGCAATGGCCACGGTCGCCAAACTGGAAAGAA
>NC_081558.1:37154354-37171786 GCF_022355385.1 Mustela nigripes | reverse complement strand
AAAAAAAAAAAAGAAATGGGCAGAGGACATGAATAGACATTTCTGCAAAGAAGACATCCAAATGGCCAACAGACACATGATAAAGTGTTCAACATCACTCAGTATCAGGGAAATACAAATCAAAACCACAATGAGATACCATCTCATGCCAGTCACAATGGCTAAAATAAACAAGTCAGGAAACAACAGGTGTTGGTGAGGATGTGGAGGAAGGGTAACCCTCTCACACTGTTGGTGGGAACGCCAGCTGGTATAGCCACTCTGGAAACAGCATGGAGGTTCCTCAAAGAGTTGAAAATAGAGCTACCCTATGACCCAGCAATTGCACTACTGGGCATTTCCCTAAAGATACAAATGTAGTGATCCAGAGGGGAACATGCACCTGAACGTTTATAACAGCAATGTCCACAATAGCCAAACTATGGAAAGAGCCTAGATGTCCACCTAGAAGAGGTGATATATATATATATATATATATATATATATATATATATACACACACACACACACACACACACACACACACACACAATAAAATATTATGCAGCCATCAAGAGAAATGAAATCTTGCTATTTACAATGACGTGGATGGAACTAGAGGGTATTATGCTCGGCTAAATAAGTCAATGAGAGAAAGACAATCATTATATGATCTTGCTGGTAGGAGGAATTTGAGAAACAAAACAGAGGATCATAGGGAAAGGGAGGGAAAGATGAAACAAGATGAAACCAGAGAGGGAGACAAACCATTAGAGGCTTTTAATCTCAGGGAACAAACTGAGGGTTGCTGGAGGGGAGGAGGGTGGAAGGGATAGGGTGGCTGCGTGATTGGACATTGGGGAGGGTATGTGCTCTGGTGAGGAAAAATAAATAAATAATAAAATCTTAAACTCAAAGAAAGAAAGGAAAAGAAAAAGAAAATTCCTGAATAGCACATTCCCAAATCCAGACTGCCTGGTACCAAGAAGTCAATGATTTCCCATAGGAGGAAATACAACAGAATGCCTTGATCTGGTACAGACTTTTGTGTAATAACGAGACCAAGGCGGGTTCATGCCTTCTCTAATCTTGCTAATCTCGCCTGATATAAGTTTTGCCTTTGTCCAACAGAAGCAGTTCCATTAGCCACAGAATTTGTCTTTGCACTCTGGTTCATAATAGATGAAGGCTTGAGGGGGACCCACCTTGCCTAATAAGTAGGTGTAAGATAGATGTTAACTGACCAAATGGGGATTTGTCCACAAAGCCTAGTATTTCTGCAGAAGAACCAAACAACCTATAACAGAAAGAACATCCAGAGAAGTCCTCTGTACCCCCCAAAGAAAAAGAATTCGAGTCCCAAACTCCCCTTTTCTCATCTTGCCATACTCATGTTCACACCAAAATTTGCATTTGTGATCTTGTATTCTTTTTGTTAGAGGCATTACCAAAACCATGCATATTTCAGACCCCGCACAGCTTGGCTATGATTGAGCATCTGTGCTGTTTCAGAGCAGGACATAAATGTAGCCCTTGTAAGAATCCAACCTCTTCTCTTTACACGTGAGGAAGCCGAGAACGGGGCTGAGAAGTAACTAAATCTTTCTTGGCCAACAATCATTGTTGACAATAATCAACCCCTCCCCTTATGTTTATTACCGACATTATTGAAGTAGCACATCCAGCCCATCCTTCCTCACCCTTCTTCCTTGCTCCTCAAGAAACAGGTTCCTGAAGCAGTCTTGGGGTATAGTTAATTGGGAGGGCCCGAAGCCAGACTGGGCTTGAAGCTGAAGTTCACCACTTGTTAGTCAAGTACATAATCTCACTGTACCTTACTTTCCTCTGCTGTAGAAATAGAGATAAGGATAACTGTACCTGTCCTATTTGGTCGTTATAAGGATTCAATGAATCTAGTCACATAAGCATTAGGAAAGTTGGCCAGCAGACAGAAAGCAATAAACATTGGAAGAAGGAAGGGAGCAGCGTGTTGCTTGACACGCTTTTTCCTTCTGGTCTGGATCTGCCTGGACTTGGGATGAGATGGGTGTTGTAAGAAATGTTCCCACTTTCAGATAGGAGATAAGAGGTGAGCTTAGGACTTGCTTCCAGAATCAGGTTCAGATGTCCATCCTTCTTCTCCTGTCCAAGGCAGAGTGTGAAACAGATATGAAAATCTGTTTCAAATCTGAACATCTGCCACAAATATGAAATCTTGCTCCAGGATCATGTGCTGAGGTCTAGATTGCTGTTGTCTAGTACACCAAGTACTGACAAGTTCCAGAAGTGGCTGTGGACCAGGTTGTTTTCTTCAATTGACTCTACCGACAAAACACCTGGGCTTGGGTCTTCGGTCATGCGCATGTCTTTCAATTGGTGATGAATGGAGGGTGGCAAAGGAAAGTAGCACTAGCCCTTGGTCTTCCTCAAACACCACAAAAGTCACATCAACTCTACAATGTAGTGTCCCCAGAACTCACAGTTGCAGATGTCTCTATCTGTCAAAACCAAACATACAAGACTCTCAGATTACAGAAGCCTTTGGGGGGGATATGTATGAATTGCAGTTAAGAATGTGCAGCCATAAACTCAGGTGTACAAGAAATAACACATTGATCCTTTTCAATCTTCTGATGGGGAGGATTTAAAACTGAAGCAAAAGTAGATGAAACAGCATAACAAACCTCCATGTGGCTTCAGAAATTATCAAGTGATTGCTAGCCATGTTGTGGTCAGACTCCCAACCCAAACGGTACCATTCTTCCTTCAAAAAATCAGGTAAATCTAACTGCTAACCCCCATTAGGTGAGACTGCAGGAAGTTCATTTCCTTTCCACGGGCTGTGCAAAGGTCCTGGAGTCTTGTACAGAATGAGTCATTTGAGAAGGCACCTTCAGTCTGGTTATAGCAGAGCTTCCCATTGGCAAAAACTAAATGAAGTTGAGGGATTTCTGCTTCTCTCTCATACTGCAGAGCAGAAAATCATTGCTGTGGCCACAGCTCCACAGCCAAGTGTCGGGGTGCAGCCTCCCAATTACCCCTTAAAGCCATTCTTTGCTAAGGTCTTCCTAGCCACACTGCCTCCCCACCCAGGGAGCCAGCCAGTGGTTATGGGTCCTTGAGGTATTGGTGGGACACACAAATCTCTAGCTCCTTCCTAGTGTTAAGAACACTGTTCCTTCTCACTTTCTACCTTTCAAAGACTCCTAGCCCCTAGCATCACCATCTCCCATGGCCTAACTTCTCTCCTACTCTAGCTGGCTGTTTTTGCCTCCTCTGGATTTTATCACACACTGTCTATACCAACCCAACCTCCTTCTTGCTTCATAGAACATGGGCTCTGTAGTCAGACAGCCTGAGTTGAAACCCCAGATCTATCCCTTACTAGTTGTGTGACTGAACCTCTCTGTGCCTCAGTATCCCCATCTATAAAGATAACAATAGCGCCCACCACATAGGGTGGTTGTGAGGATAATGAGTTAATATATACGTGTGTCTATAAATATATCCATATAAAGCTCTTGGAACAGCCTGGTAGGTAACCATTGCTAATTATTGTCAGTTAGCCTCACCTCAGCCCCAAGAGGTATACATTATAATACTAAGTTTATAGACCGGAGTAAGGATACACTCCTACTCTGGGAATTGTGTAGACACTGATTTCATTTATATTAGTAGCACATTCCCATAAGGGTTTTAAAACAGGGACTTAAGCAATATCCCAGTTTATTTTTAAAGCTGGAGCAAATTATTCGCTATGTATAATTAAGCGCTTTCGAGAGTCCAGTGGAAATGATAATTCACCAGTTAAACGGTAATCTTAGTCATTCAAGATAATTAAAAAAAAAAAAATCTTCCTCTGACTGATCCTCAGGGAGAGACAGCATTTTCAAACAGCTGGGAGATATTCCGTAAATCTCAGGTAATGTTATTCCTGAAATTCATGATTTATTTAAACCCAGGAAGGCGCTGACTCAAAAGGCGCAAGTAAGCCATTACTTCACTAACGTCTCATGATTAATTTCATTACTTCCAATATCTCTGTTCTGGTGACACGTCCTCAGATTTTCATGGATGGCTCCAATTTTAAAGATCCTAGTGTGTTTGTCTCTCAAGTCACCCAAATATATCTCAAGGAAGTGCCGACACCAGAGCGTCCCTGTCCCCTCTTGGGACAGCGCTGCACACAGATATAGCAGAGTCACCTTTCCCTTGTGTGTGTGTGGGGGGGTTGATATCCAGGTGGGATAAATGTCCTCACGAAGCCCTAGAGACAGTGGAAACAGTTGATCTGAGAGCATAGCCATGAAAGGGGGTGCGGTGTGTGAGGAGTCTGGGGTCCTGGTAGCTCAGGGCCGGAGGTGAGATCCTCGAGTTTTATATTTGCGAAACAGAGGGTCTGTGGGCCCCTGCTGTGCCCCATCTTCTACTTTTGAAACAAAATGCCCAGGTTCTTCTCCAGACCCGCAGCAAACCACAAAAGCCAAAACAAAAACAAAATGCTGTTGTTTCCCTGTTCAGCTGAGTCAGGAGCTCTTTGGTAAGGCAGAGCTGATATTTATCTGGTATGTGCTTCCTCTCCCGTATTCTGTCTGCTCATTCCCAGACTGTACGTAAGTATTTCGGCAATGTCCCTCTCCTCCTCTTCCTCATCCCTAACTAAGAGGGTTAACCTCTGGGGTCAGAGAGACCCGGGTCTGAGTCCTGACTCTACCCCCACCAGCTCTGTGGTTGTAGGCTAGTTATTTAATATTGCCCTCCACTTCGTGCTCTGTAAAGTAGGGACATGAGCAGGCACCAGAGAGCATTCACTGAGCATCAGGCTCTGGGTTTCACACAGCGCAACACCTAATAAAGGTTACTATCCTTACGCTAAAGAAAGGGCCTCAAAGTCTTCAGCTATAAAGTGAAAATTCAAAAGCCTGTCCACTAAGAGGGATGAAAGGAAAAAAAACCTCACAACTGCAGAGAAAACTCTCACTGATAAAAAGAAAATGATACCAAGGGAAAAGTAGAAGAAGAAGACCCATAAGCAAAAGTGACAATTGGCCTTATCAGTGATTAACGTTCACTTAATTGTATCAATGTCATTAGGGAATAGCAATTTAGCTGAATACATTGTAATAGATCTCTACTGCGAGGGTGGGGAAAGAGGAAGGAAAGATTTAAGAGATTGAAGTTCACTTCAACCATAAAAGGCAGTCAGTAAATACTGTGAAAATTGATTAATCAAGAAAACACCGCAAAAGTATATCATTTAGAAATGTGGAGGGGTGCCTGGATGGCTCAGTCGGTTAAGTGACTGATCCTAGAGTCATGACACTTGAACATTTTATGAAATTCAGTTGTTGGTGTTCAAAGGTGTTGTTTTATTGCAATACAGCCCATGTGTATTTGTTTACGCACTGTCGATGACTGCTTTCGTGTAATGTGGTAGAGATGAGCCCTTGCCACACACCATCCACAAAGCTGAAAATATTTGCTATCTAGTCCTTTACAGAAGAATTGAATGACCTGTGATCGAAAACATTGCTAGTGGTCACAGTGTAGGGTCTTTCACAGGGGACTGAAAGCTCTGTGTGTGGGGTGCCTGGGTGGCTCAGAGGGTTAAAGCCTCTGCCTTCAGCTCAGGTCATGATCCCAGGGTCCTGGGATCGAGCGCTGCATCAGACTCTCTACTCAGCAGGGAGCCTGCTTCCTCCCTCTCTCTCTACCTGTCTCTCTGCCTACTTGTGATCTCTGTCTGTCAAATTAAAAAAAAAAAAAAAGAAATCTTAAAAAATAAAAAAGATTCAGATGCTTTAATCAAATAAAACCTAAATGCAAACCAGATGGAATACCAGGTGTTCTGCGGTGGCGAGGAACTCAATTTCTAGGGTCGGAGGCTGAGGGTTGAGTCCTGTAGGATCCCCCTTCATGACTCCGACAGAAGGAGTTGATAACTAAAATGTGCTTACAATCGTAGATGGCGTATGGCAAACGCTCATTCAGGGTGTGTTTGTGTGGTGGGGGTGGTCATAAACCTTTTGCAATTACTGAAATACATAAGTGCCGAAATCTCAGCTGACGGAGAACAATCAATGGAAGGGACAAACTAAGGAGTGCAAGGACATCTCCGGGAAAGATTTTGAGAATCCTTCAGGGAATAGAACACATTTTAATAAATAAATTTAATAAATAACCTTAGTAATATTCAAGAAAATACTGTGTACATAAAATGAGAAATTAATGCTTGAAAAGGGGGCAATGAGACAGTATCAGATACCGCTAACACGACTAACATACAGCCTCAGATTCTCTAGGCCACACTGATGTCACAGACACACAGTGGCCTCTGGGGTCTCAGCCCACCTAATACCCCAGGAACGGAGGCCAATCCATTACTCCTCATATTTCTGGCTCTTGTCACGGCTTCTGGAAATGGCATATGTTCTGGCTTCCCCCAGAAGGGATGGATGAGAGTACTAACAGTGGGGGGTGAATTCACTCCCATGGAGCAAACTTCTGACCAGTGAGTGATGAGAGCCACGAGGAAGCTTGGACCATCAGATAGGAAACAGAGATAAGTGCATCAATTTTCTAGGGTTTTTGAAAATAAAAAAAGTCAACAGTCCTGTCTTAAGTTTCATGTATTAAAAATGGAAACATGTTATTCAAATCCCCAAAATTAATCAGTAGAAAAGAGTTGAAAAAGTACCTGACAAGGGGCACCCAGATGGCCCCGTTGTTAAGCCTCTGCCTTCAGCTCAGCTCATGATCTCAGGGTCCTGGGATCAAGTCCCACAGGCTCAGCGGGGAGCCTGCTTCTCCCTCTCCCTCTGCTCCTTTGCCTGCTTGTGCTCTCTCTCTCTCTGTCAAATAAGTAAATAAAAATTTTTAAAAATCTTCAAAAGAATAAAATGAAAAACTATTTTTTATTACATTATGTTCATATTATGTTATTTTACACGGTTAAATAAAAGTTAACGATGTTCAAATACTATGTGTAGCCTCAGATACAATTACTTTTTAATTGTGGAAGAACGTATACAGACTCACACTGGTTGACATGGGAGAAGAGTTTTGTCTTGTTCTTGTTTCACATTATATACCTTGGGGTTGTTGTAATGTTTTTGTGGGTCACACGTGACACTTACAAATAAAGTCTTTGGGGGAGGGAAACTGATATTAGCAATACAAACCATGTCTGGCATGGAGTGAGCCTACAGTTGGTGACTTCTTTCCCTCATCTGAAGCAATGGAGCCCAGGAGTTATGGATTCAATGACATGGTATACGTAAACCATTGACTAGAGGGCTTGGCACTGCCCAGTAAGCATTGATTACTCCTATCATCTTGATATTGATGATCTTCAAGCTTCTAGTCCTCAATTTGCTAAATCGCATCCCACCTGGAACAAGTGAATTGCACAAACCAATCTAAAAAGATTCCCTCTTTCAATCAGCTCAGGGTCCAAAGATTTTCCAGAGACTTTACAGGAAATGCCGGTTTCCGCCTCCCCTTGTAATGAGATTCTCAGCATCAGCGTCCTCGTCTGAGAACTGAAGACAGTAACAAGACCTAGCTCCGAGGTTATAAATGCAATAATGCATTTAATGCGTAAAGCAAAGCTTCAATAGGTGAATGCTACAGAGCCATTGCTTTTGTTACAAAGAGCCAGGAAGCTGACCAACTAACATCTTGAGTAAAGAAAGGGAGAGATGCCGCCACAAGCACTCGGGCCAAAGACAGGTATCTTGAGACCCTCTGCAATCGGAGGACGAGGCATTCGTTGGCCAAACTCCCCAAGGCTACAGTCATCACTAGGATCTGCTGCCTCCCTGTGGAATTTTATAGACACAGTCATGAGACAGACCAAGCTTCCGGGCCAGAATTTCACTGCCAAGCCAAACTCAGAAAGATATCCTGGGCTTCCTAATTGAACTGTTTGTGAATCATTAATAGACAAGTCCTTACACAGCTATCACCTTCTCAAGGAGTCCTATGCAGGCTACTCTATTTAACAGAGCAACCCACAGCTCACCTGCTCCAATTCCTTCCACACTGCTCCAGCCCCTCCCTCTTTCATTGCCTCTATAGCCTCCTAATATACTATATAACTCACATTTGGTTCCAAGTGCCTAAAACAGTGCCTGATGCATATAAGGAACTCAGTATTTCTTGAACGAATGAATGCGTGAATGAATGAATGAATGCTTTCTTCTGTAACATGACTTGAAATACTCGGGAAGCTTGAGGACACGGGGTGTGGTGGCGGTGGTGTTTCTGAACTGCATAAATGCATGGAAGGCCTCAGTCCATGCTACCAAGTGTTGCCTTCCTGGTTCAATTCAGACCCTGTAACATGAATCATTTCAAGAACATGATCTCTGATGTCCAGAGAACCCAAGCAAACACGTCTGGTATTCAATCCGCAATAGAAAAGCCAGTGGCACTTATGCGACTTCAGCCTGCTCTGTCCTAAGCAAACTGCTGTGGGTGGGTGTGTGGGTGTGTGTGCGTACGCGTGTGCACATGTGCACATGTGTGACCCACACACGATTTTGAAGATGTAACACCTGTGGAAGGAAGAACTAGTTTCCTTTCTGATGATTAGGGGGTGAAAAGGGAATTCGATGAATCTTCAGGACTTTGATTTTATACTTTTAGCCAATGTAAAAAACATTGTAACACTGGGTTTTTAAAAGCACAACCCAAAATGGGATGGGCAAATCTGAGTGAGATCTGATTCCCTTTCTAACTTAATTTAAGGCGGGTCCTGGATGTCTATAATGCAAGTCTTCAAACTTAGGGCTGTGTTCAAATCACCCCCCTCTGCATTGAAACCTCACTTTAAACCCACTGAGCCTCAACATTTTCATCCATCAAATGGGTATTATCTCTTAATTTGAGAATTAAGTGAGACAGTGAATTTATAATTCAACACTTTGATGTCCCTCCAAATCCCCAAATTCAGCTTCTTGAGTCACTTTCCTTTAAAAAAAATTTCAGCTTAAGTCCCACTTCATATCTACACTGTGAATCCAGGAATCAGTCTTCTGGCGGAGGATGACTTTTCCCCTAGAAGCTTCTTACTCTGATTGCCTGTTTCCTCTGAGTCACAACTTGTCTTTTGCTGCTACTTTTCTTTCTCTGGCCCATGTCTAAGGAAATGTGTAGGATTCCATTATCCTCCCCACCAAGAGTCTGTTAACACAGATGGGGTGTGGTGGCGATGGTGTCTAGCACACAGTACGTGTGGCCCATTCCTAATAAAAGTTGGGGACAACAGTAGGGGTATATTTCCCAGAACATTAGAATAGTCAAGTGAACTCACCTGTTCTTAAAGTTTTATTAAGCACTCCCTTGTGTACATCTGTCACTAGACATTCAACTTCTGGATACCTCCCCCACCAGCCACACTCCCAGGCCTTACCCACTATTTCTTTCTCGAAGGTGCCTATAATCTCTTCCTAAATTTTTGTGTTTTTAGCTCTTCAGCTCCCACCTGAAGTTAACATTGAAGCTGCTTCTGCATTTCCAAAAGCCCGCTAAGAAGCTCTTCCTAGGAGGGGTCATCTCACAAAGGGCTTTCACCCTTCAGGATGGCAGAGCCACAGAATTGAAGACATACACCCTTCCTCTAAAATGATTTTAAGCAATCTCAGGTCTGGCTCACCCTTTCCTTTGCTCTCTATGTGAGGAAGGAGGAGGTAGAAATATTTGTCCCCACAATGATATAACTTAACGCTAGTTCCATCAGAAGAAGCATTTTTAGTTGTTGTTGTATCAGATGTGTCATCCTAACTTTTTTCCCTGTGCATATTACCTGGCACATAGTACATGCTCACTAAACAGGAGCCCTTATTACAATGCTCTTTTCCAAGGGACACTTTTGCAGTTCTGACAGAGGAATGCAGAAAGGAAAGCCATGCAAGGTCCTCACCTGAGACAGGGAAAAGAGACGGTGTCTTGGTTGAGTTCCCCCAAAGCAGGACCTGAGATGAGGGCTCGGGTGCAGGGGTTTCTTGGGGGAGCCAGGAAGCCTAGGAAGGGAACAGGGAGAGTGAGATAAAAAAGGGAGAAAAGCTAATAAGGGGTATAGAGTCCATACCCACAGAATATTACCGTAGGCAAAGGGATCAACCGTACTAGGGAACCTTGGCGGAACCAGGACAGGGAGACTGAGGCCATTTTCCCACTGACTCCTGACCCTGGTTGGTCGGGGTTTACTTTTGGGGTATATTAACCCTCTTCCCACCCTGCAGTTCCAGATTTGTCTTGCTGGAAGAGGAGCCACTTCCATGGTGTTGGAGAAGGTTCTAAGGGAGAGAGTAGAGCATTTCTGGTGCTTGAATTAGGCTCTGTCACACACAGGATGTCCCCGCCCCCCACCGCAGGTGAACACACAGCAGGGCTGCAGGATGGTGAAGCAGGCTGAGAACAGCATCTGTGCTCAGGGGGAAACAGAAGCACTGAGCCTTAGTCCTGATGTGGCTCCTAAATATTGTCCGACTTCGAGTAAGAACTTGAGTCTTCCGTGTCTCTAGTCATTTCTTCCCTACTCTGGGAAAGGGGAAGGAGACACCTTCATTGTGAGCATGTACTGTGTGCTAGACAAATCCCCTGAAATCCTCAAGGATAATCTCTATCTTCACAAGTATCCAAGGAAGTACTTTTTCTGTCTACACACAGGAAAGCTAAGACCAAGAGAGCACAATGTATATGCCCAAGGTCACTCAGCTACCAATGGAAATATTGAACTTTGAGTCCAGGCCTTTAAAACTGCCAAGTCTTGGCTTTTCCATCACATAAGATGAAATGGGGAAAACAACCCCAGCCCAATAATAAAGGGCAACTCTGCTGGCAAAACCCTGACAAGCAAAGGTCCTCCCAAAATGGTTAAAGGCTTGTTGTTGTGCTCAGTAAACCCTGCCCGCCCTTCCTGAGAATTGGGGGTCAGGGAGGCTAGGAATTGGGTAACTCATGTGCTAAGCCTTGGGCAGCTCCACATTTATCTTGCTTGGCTCTACACACACACACACACACACACCAGACATCACCTTCCCCTCTGCAATCCAGTGGAGTGAGCTTCACTAGATGCAGAATTTGCAACTCCTTCCTGTGTCTGTGACTTGATAGACCACCAGACCCCTCCTGCTGGACCAGACCTTGAACTGGTAGAACTCATTTTATTTGGATGTTTTTCTGTTTGTCTGTTAACTTTCCTATTTCAAGGGATTATTTTTATGAGTCATTTGCTGGCGTTTCTTCTCCTAAGTCATCTGATTTCCATTTAGCTTCTGTTCCAACTTCAAGATGCTTTTTCTTTTACAGTCGTTTTAGCTTGGACTTAATTGGTCTGCCACAGGCTCTCACCGAACATTTGCGTTTCTGCTGGTTTTATGGGTGCTGGAGTTTTGAGATTCATTTGGCTGGGCCAGGTCCCTATTTTCTTGCGCACTTTCCTGCTCTTGACTCCGTTTTCCGCTATTGTTTTGCAATCAACTAACTTTAAACCTTCATGGCTATTTCACTTGGCTTGGTTTTTCCTTGCTGACATTTACTGTTTTCTGAGTGTTTATTTCTCATTTTATTTCTCAATATACTCTGTTTGCTCTACTCCTGCTTTTGGATGCAGCAGAGGAGTGATAGCTTTTCAGCCTCCTGGTAAGAGGTCCTACAAGTTAAGTGACCGTGTGTCCTCATTTGTCTTGGGCCGTCCTGGTTTGGCCCACTGTTCTGGCATCCCATCCAAGTATCCTTTTGGAAATGTCCCAGTTCCAGTGGGGGGATGAATTTCTATGGCTGTCCTATCTACAAGTGTGTTTTTTCCGCTTCCCTCAGCTGACCAGGATTGCGTCTACTTGTGTCCCATTGGTCCTGGGGCAGAAGACACATCCCATCATATGTGGGCTTACCTACAGTCTAGGAAGATTTCCCCTTCTTTTCTATCAGGGAGAAGCTGTTGATTGACTTTGTATTTCTGTTGAAACCTGTGATTGGACATCCACGCAATCGGACATCTAAGAAAACGTCCATAAGAAAGGGTGGTCACTGATTGCAGAAGGGAAGTGGAAAAAGGGAGAGAAAGGTACAGCATTATTCTTTTGATGTTTTTCGACTAGTGTTGGGACATGAACACTGCAGTGTCCTAAGCTGTTTCAATATTTTCCATGAAAATAGGAAATCCCAGGGGCACCTAGTAGCTCAGGCAGTTAAGCATCTGACTCTTGATTTCAGCTCAGGGTATGATCTCAGGGTCATGGGATGGAGCCCTGCTTTGGGCTCCGTGCTCAGTAGGGAGTCTGCTGGAGGTATCCCCCCGCCCCATCTGCCCCTCCCCCTGCTTGTGTGTTCTTTCTCTGGAATAAATAAATAAATCTTGAAAGAAAGAAAGGAAGGAAGAAAGAGGAAGAAAGAAAATAGGAAATCCCAGGGTCCCTCCTTCTACTCATGTATTTGCAAGGGCTTTGGATGGTTGACATGGATTTGTATCCCTACTTCATTCTATACCAAGGGTCCAATCTCGGACAAATTATTAAAGCTTCTGGCCTTCTTCCTACTACTTGTGAAGATAACAAATATTTGATCTTTCAAAATGTCGTGAGGATTAAATCAGATAATGTGTAAGTGGAACTAGGTAGAAGAAGTGGTTGTACAACATTGTGAATGCACTAAATGCCGCTGAATTGCAAACTCCGAAACAGTTAATTTTATGTTATGTCTAGTCCAACCGAATAAAAAATGAATTAAAAAAAACCAATGTATGTGAAAAGTTCTAGCGCACAGCAGGTGCTCAGGACCCTCTCTCTATCGTTAGGAAAGGGCCAAGGGGCATTTCTGATCCTGTGGTGTTGGGGGGCGGGGACTGACTGTTGCAAGGTCAGGCTTGTGTTCCCTGGAGGAGCACTGCACAGCCCTCTCCCCACTGCCATTCACATTGTCCCACCAGTGAGTGGCGCCCCCTGTTGGCGTGTGACACCCTGGCCCTCAGTTCACCAGTTTGGATGTTTGCATCAGAATATGTGCTGGGTGAACTCATTAAAATGACAGAGGCACGGATCCCACTTCTGGAGAAAAATTCAGTAATTCTGCCGTGGGGCTCTGGATTTTTGCTCCTTATCAACCTCGCTGGGGGAATCTTCTGCATAGGAAAATCATCAACTCAGAATCTTCCATCACCCTGTAATCTCTTCCTCTGAACCATATTCTTCAGTGATCACATTAACACTTGTCAGCTGGATCTTTGTTTGTTTGTTCATTTTTTAAGACTTTATTTATTTATTTGACAGACAGAGATCACAAGTAGGCAGAGAGGCAGGGAGAGAAAGAGGAGGAAGCAGGCTCCCTGCCCAGCAGAGAGCCCGATGCAGGGCTCTATCCCAGGACCCTGAGATCATGACTCGCGCTGAAGGCAGAGGCTTTAACCCCCTGAGGCACCCAGGTGGCCCTCAGCTGGTTCTTTAAACAGGATGCCATCGAATGCCTTAAATTTGCACAATTAATCCAAGCTCTTTATCCTCGCTCAGTCCTCACAGGCATTCTCTCTACTTGGCTGGGCAGGTAGGTTCCCTACGTTGAAGCCGAAGTGGGTTTTCCTCTGTGGGCACGCAGCTCTCTAGGGGCGAGACAAGAACTGGATTCCCAACTTCCTGACACTCAAGTACTCAGACCTTCCTTCCCCTGGAAATGAAATCAGGCCCATCCTTGTTCCCTGTTCACTCTTTCTTTTTGTTTCTGCCTCTTGGAGATTTTTTTCCCTTTACTCATTCTAGTCCCCCTTTCTTTTTTGTTTTTCCTTAAAGTGTTGGCTTCTTCCTCAAATATCACCATTATTCGTCTTCCTTGATAATACTTTTTTTCTCACTCCAGCAGAGCAGAGGGGGTGGTTATATGAGCAACTGTACAACTTTACAGCGAAAGCATTTGCAGTTATTCAAAGGAACGAGAAGGGAAAGGGCTTCCTAACACAGTGAGACATGTGAAAAGCAGGTCCCAGAGGAGCACACGTGTGTCTGTGAACGAAGTTATGAAAGCACATTTATATACTCAGACAAAACACACAAAGCCAACTTTTACCCGTGAAGCACCCCTCTGGGTAGGTGGAACAACCATCCCAGTTTGCCGTTTCCTAGGAAACAAGACTTTTGGTTTTTAAAAATTGGGAAAGTTTCAGGCAAGTGGGGACAGGTGAGCCACCTTACCTCTGGGCAGCGATGGGATTGGGAGTTGGGGCGGGTGAGAGATGACAGGTGCAGAACTGCTGCCTCCTGCTCTTTTCCGTAAACAACGTCTACAAACTCCAGGGAGTCCTGGTAGCTGTGCACATGGCTTTGAATCCCACTGCCTGGGTTACCGCAGAGCTTAGATGCGGGGGGAACCTTACCGGGGCAATTCCCGACTCAGCATCCGTTGCCCCATCTGCTAAAACTGGGTAAGTAATAATAACCATCTCCCCAGAAATCAGAGGACTGAATAAATGAATACATTTGGAAGGCTTTTTGGTGCATAGCAGGTACCCAAAAAGGCTAGGTGTTACCCCATATCTGCTCTATTTGAATCTCTGGGTGATATTTATTAATGGCTTTATTTAAATTATGGTTGCATTTTTTTTTTAATTTCAGAGAAATAAGCCTTAAAAAAAAAAAAAAAAGAAAAGAAAAAAAGAAAAACACTCTGATATCCTGGCACCATTCTTTTGTCTACGCTGTAACTGTATCTGTGTGTGTGATTCTGCGTGTATCATCTTCTAAATATTTTCCACAGCTGTTCTTTTTTATTCTGTTATTAAATAAATATGTTTGACTTCGGTCTATCTCCATGCTCAAAATATAAAGCAGAGCCTCTCTTTTGTCACGTGCGGGAGTGGGAGCAGTTCTCCACATTCTTCCTATTTGCTTATTTAAAGAGTGTTTGTTTCCTTCTTTATCTTGGTATGGGATGTTTGGCCAAAGCAAGCAAATGTCACTTTATTTAATGGCCAGCTGGGGCACTCTGTCCTAAAAACTGTAGCTCACCCAGAGGTGATTTGAGCAAGACCCACAATGGAAGACAACTAACTCATTCATGCCTCAGGGTCGTGTTTATCTTTCCATTGTCAGAAAAAGACCTGTTTGCTTGACTGGAGGTCCTTGGGTTAAGCCTATTCGAAAGGATGACAGCTTGATCATCACAGATCTGTGAGAAATGGTAGTCTTGGGCTTCCTCAAATATTCCTGCTTCCAAATCTCCCAGTTTTCAGTGGGAGGAGGGATTTAAACTTAGGGAAGTTTAGTTATTTATTCAAGCTAACAAATATTTATTCTTTACAATGGGACTGCCAACAGAACTTTAATTCATGAGTTTGCTAGTCCTTTGTATGTTGTGTTTAAGGCACAACCTGTTACAAACATAACTGTGCTCTTAAAAAAACAAGTTTTGAGGTTTATTTTTGGCTGATGCCAATGCCACCTGTGCAAATTTCACCAGTTTTTTTCTTTTCTTTTCATTCACTTATTTGTAACTGCTGTTACCAGAGGGCAATAGAGTTGAATGGCCAAGAATTCAGACTCTGGCCACCAACTCCTGAAATCATCCTTTGGCCTGACAACATTAGGCAAATTCTATCACCTTTCTGTTGTGTGGTTGCCTTATTTGTAACAATAGGGATATTTTATTTCACAGGGGCTTTGTAAGTAATAAATGGTGTAATAAATGTAAATGGCTTAAAACTTGGCCAGGCACACAGTGAACATGAAAATGCTAACTTTTCCTTGTGTATGTGTGTATTTACACCACGGGGAGAGGGGATTTTGAAGCTCTCTGCAGCAGTGATAGGCAACTGGGTAGCCATCAGTGTTTAGGGTGACGCAGCTCCCTTACTCCCTTCTTCTGGTAAGGACCTCATTCAATCTGGGGATTGCCTCTGGTGGACCTGCCCATCCCCAGCACCCTGGGCACAAGGGAGCTCACTGGCCTATGAGTGACCAATCAAGTTTTTCCCCTGGATTTGACAAATAGAGGCTTTGATAATGACAATGACAGCAAAGATTACAACAGCCAGTCCTAAAGAACACTTGCTATGTGCAAGTTGGTTGGCCAACATCTAATTGCTATGCTATTTTTTGATAACATTTAAAGGTCCTTGGAAGTGTCTCCTATCTATGCCATTGGTGTCACAGTTTCAAACATTTGTTTTTATTGTCCCCATGTGTGCATATTTTGACCTCTCTGAATTCTTTTTTTATCATTTTGTTAGTCACCATATAGTACATCATTAGTTTTTGATGTAGTGTTCCTTGATTCATTGTTGCATATAACACCCAGTGCTCCATGCAATATGTGCACTCCTTAATACCCATCACTGGGCCAACCCATCCCCCCAACTCACTCCCCTCTAAAACCCTCAGTTTGTTTCCCGGAGTCCATAGTCTGTCATGGTTCATCTCCCGGTCTGATTACCCACCCCCCTTCATTTTTCTCTTAATTATTATGAAATTATAGCTTTGAAGAATATGGGGACTCCAATTAAAACTGTTAGAATAAGTTAAACAGTGTATACCAAGATTTTGTTAAAATAAACACCATTAATGAAAAATTTGCTTTGGAAAATATATGTTTTATGTAATTTCTCAGATCTCTATTCCTTGAGGGGGGAAAAACAATTAAGATGTTAAAGAAGGGGGTGTCTGGGTGGTTCAGTTTTTCAAGCATCTGCCTTTGGCTTGGGTCATGATCTCAGGATCCCAGGATTGAGCCCAGTATCAGCCTCCCTGCTCGGCGGGGTGTCTGCTTGTCCCTCTGCCTCTCCCCTGCCTCATGTTCTCTCTCTTGCTTACTCACTTTCCCAAATAAATAAATAAAATCTTAAAAAAAAAAAAAAGAAGTTAAAGAAGTACTTTTGGGGCACTTACTATAGGATAAGTATATTAGAATGTATATGTTTTTTTCACAGGCATAATCTATTACAAACATAATTGTGCTCTTAAACAAACAGCTGCTATTTATCAAGGAATTCCTGTGTTCCAGACCCCCTACATTAGTTAATTCATGGCAACCCTCATAATAATGCAACAAATCAGGATTTAATTTCCCCACTTCATAGATGAGAAATTGATGTCTTCTGCAATGTGTTAATTCTGTAAGACTAAGCAGCTGTGGGACCCCTGGGTGGCTCAGTTGGTTAAGCAGCTGTCTTCAGCTCAGGTCCCAGTGTCCTGGGATCGAGTCCCACATTAGGCTCCTTGCTCAGCAGGGAGCCTGCTTCTCCCTCTGCCTCTGCCTGCCACTCTGCTTGCCTGTGCTCCCTCGCTCTCTCTCTCTCTGACAAATAAATAAATAAAATCTTAAAAAAAAAAAAAAAAAGATTAAGCAGCTGCTTTAGGGAAGTAAGATTTAAAGTCAGATACTTTTAGATTCCCAAGATGATACTTTTCTTTTCTTTTCCTTTCTTCTCCTCCTCCTCCTCCTCCTCCTCCTCCTTCTTCTTCTTC
>NC_081558.1:37143201-37154254 GCF_022355385.1 Mustela nigripes | reverse complement strand
CTTCTTCTTCTTCTTCTTCTTCTTCTTCTTCTTCTTCTTCTTCTTCTTCTTCTTCTTCTTCTTCTTCTTTAAAGATTCATTTATCTATTTGGGAGAGAGAGTGCACAAGTGGGTGGGGCAGATGGAGAGGAGGAGAGAATCCCAAGCAGACTCGGAGGCCAACACAGGGCTTGATCTCACAACCCTGAGACCACAACCTGATCTGAAACCAAGAGTCAGTCGCTCAGCCAACTGCACCACTCAAGCACCGCCCCCCCCCAACAAGCCAATGCTTTTCCCACTCATTATACTTTCTTTCATGGAGTAATGAACAAAACAATGTATTTTAAGGTACATCAGGATTTCTCAATTGGTGGTATCGACATTTGGGACCCGATCATTCTTTTTTTGTGAGGGATTTCCTGTGCATGGAGGATGTCTAGAAGCGTCTCCAGGCTCCACCTACTAAATGCTAATATCATCCTCCAATTATGACAATCAAAGATGTTTCCAGACATTGTCAAACTCCCCTCGAGGAAAGAAATCATCCCTGGTTAAGAACCATGTACTCAGTCATACTCCCCATTATTCAGAGGGAGAATGATCTGTTTTGAGTTTTCATAAAGACAGACTGACTGTAAAAGGATTTCCCAAATAAAGCCTGCTCGAAGGGTCCATGATTATGTTGACATGAATTAAGTAGATGCAGATATTGGATATTTGATGATAATTGGTGTGCAGACAGCTCAGTGAGGTAATTTAGACTTCAGAGTGACCAACTTTGCACTTCACTCACTGCCCTGCCTCTATATTAGCACTAACAAACAAGGGTGATGTCATATTTACACAAGGAGAGATACCGCAAAGGATAGCCTGCTCCTTCAAAAACACAAAATTGGGGCACCTGGGTGGCTCAGTGGGTTAAGCCTCTGCCTTCAGCTCAGGTCATGATCCCAGGGTCCTGGAATCGAGCCCCGCATTGGGCTCTCTGCTCAGCGGGGAGCCTGCTTCCTCCTCTCTCTCTGCCTGCGTCTCTGCCTACTTGTGATCTCTGTCTGTCAAATAAATAAATTAAATCTTTAAAAAACCCCACAAAATCAAGTGAGATAAAAATTCAGAAAAGCAGTTGGGCAGTTAAGAACTGTTTAGCAATGCCAGCTCCATGACGGTCATTGTTCTAAACCCCGGGGGATACACAGGCAGAAAAGAGACAATAGAGTTCTTCAGAGAGTTTGACATCTAGTGAGGAAGACAGGCATTAGCAAAAAAAAATTACATATGTGATTAATTCAGTAATTACACATAGGCTTGGAGCTGCAAAAGATTCATCCTTATTATGCTTTTGGATGCCGGGTCAAAAAGCACATGATCTCTGTTAATGCTGGTTAACGAGCTACACTATCCCTGAGCTCCTCTTCCACTTCTCTATAGTCCCTCTTCTGGTTATGCACAAACTACATTTCCCAAATGCCTTTGCCTAGTGGTTTCCTGTTAAATCCTGTTCACAGAAAGCAGAGAGGGAACTTAGAAGGCAGGAGGAAATGAGAAGCAGATAGAAGGTCTTGGAGAAGGGACTTCCTCCTTCCTGTTTGCTTAAAGTTCTTGTCAAAGTTGCCCCAGCAGTAGCCTTCGGCCCAGAGCGGCAGCTGGTTCCAGCCTCCAAGGCCTTCTGGTATTCCTAGGACCAGCCTGGTGCCCTCCAGAGCAGCCGGCGGTGGCCAGGTTGTGCCCCTTCGCACAGCTCTGCAGAATGTTCTGTTCTTTAAACTTCCTATGCTGTTCTGTTCTTTAAACTTCCCAACATCTCACACTAATACCCTTCACTCAGTCTCCTCTGTTAGAACACCTCATGTGTTGTGTTTTCCTGACTGAACTCTCCCTGACACGTGATTTGGAGTCAAGCTTCTACAAAGCAGAAACATAACAAGCCTTCCTGCTGACCAAGGCAAGGACATGAGGAATCTTCCCTATTTCAGAGGGTGACTTCAGAAGACGAAATCAGTGGAAAATAGAAACACGTGTCTGAGGACAGAGAAGTGAACAAGACCAAGTCCCTGCTGCCCACAGAGCTCATGATCTAGTGGGAGGAGCTAGACAGTAAATGAATAAGTCACCAGTAAGTCACATAGTTTGGCGGGGCATATTAGTTTGCTAGGGCTGCTGTGACAAACTACCACAGGCTGGGGGGCTTATAATAGCAGAAATGTATTCTCTCACACTTCTGGAGATCAGAAGTCCAAAATCATGGCCATGCTCCCTACAAAGGATCTGGAGATGGATCCTTCCTTTGCCTCTTCCAGCTTCTGGTGGTGCCAGGTTTTCCTCAGCTCGGGGTCCCATAACTCCAATATGTCCCACCATCTTCACATCGCCTCATGTGTGTCTCCTCTTGTAAGAACACTCGTCACTGGACTCAGAACCCACCTGGAACTTCTAGGATGATTGAGCATCTAGGATGATCTCAAGATCCTTACCTTAATTATATTTATAAGAATGCTTTCTCTGGGACACCAGGATAGCTAAGTCAGTTAAGCCTCCAACTCTTGGTATCATCAGCTCAGGTCTTGATCTCAGGGTCCTGCCCCAAGCTCCCAGTCTCTCCTTCCTCCTTCTGCTTCGGGGTCACCCCTGACTGTCTGGGAGCCTGCTCAGCCAGTGTTGAAGCCCAGACCCAAAGTGTGAGGAGCCTACACTCCTGGAGTCTGGAGCCAGTTGGATATACATTCCACATCACCCAAGTGGACATTTTGGAAAGTGTTTATACACCTCTGTCTCTTCCCAGAGGAATGTAAGCACTGAGAGAGCAGGAAGTTTTTCTGACTTCACACACCCTGTTATTCTCTGACTGACTCTTGTGTGTATTGGTTATTTCAGTGACTCTTCATAACTCATGGGTCCAAATCACCATTTTATGAGAAATCATCTTAATTCTATTTAACCTTGGCTTTTCTTCAATATCTGGAAAGGGCTATCTACTATACTTTATTCTGAAAACATAAATTAGAATTTCAAGGTAAGTTGTCAATAATTATACCTCGTCCTAATGTTTATCAAAACAATACAGAGGGGGCGCCTGGGTGGCTCAGTGGGTTAATGCCTCTGCCTTCAGCTCAGGTCATGATCCCAGGGTCCTGGGATCAAGCCCCACATCGGGCTCTCTGCTCTGTAGGGAGCCTGCTTCCCTTCCTCTCTCTCTGCCTGCCTCTCTGCCTACTTGTGATCTCTGTCTGTCAAATAAATTAAAAAATCTTAAAAAAAAATACAGAGAAAAGTAGAAGACTAATGCTATTTTTATTTTATTGATTTCCTTTACATATAAAGTCCAAGGATTAATTTCAAAAATTCTCATATTACCGATGAAGAACTGGAGCCCTAGACCGTTTGTTAAATCCTCAATATCATACCCCGAGATCATCGCCAAGAAGTGAAATTTTAAAATTACTCCTTTCTGATTCCCAAATCAATGCCCTTTTTGCTCTATTACATTTGTTTTCCCTGAGTCATAAAACAGAACTTTGGACAATACAGGCCATCCTGTAAAGCCACTGATTAATTCATGGGGGGATGAATTCCTTTTGTTAAAGTCTGTTTTTCCTGGATTAAATAGTGGATGGGACTCATGTTTATTAAACATCTACCTCAGTGTTATTTGATTTTCTTCATAATCACGTAATGGAAGATGTAATCTTTAAACCCTTAGAATGATCTGGAAGCCCTTGATTTGACATACAAGCCCTTTCTTTCTGCTGATCATCTAAGATGGCTGGTATGTAAAAATTGACCTCATCAAAGATCACAGTTCAGTCACCTTGGGTCAAATCAGACCTAGTTCTGATAATGGCAATGACTTCATCAGGCCACTTCTAGGAAGTCAGGTAAGGAGAATGCAGCCAGGTAAGGAGAACGTTGGCAGCCGTTTCATGATTCCAAGTAAATTCACTCATCCAGATTACATTTGCTTGTATCTTTACTCATGGTTTTGTTGCCGATTCTGATCTCCTCATCCAAAGTAACATCCGTAGGCTCCAGGCATTCTGCCTGGGATTTTTACCCATCTTAACCTATCCCCACAACAGTCTGGTGAATATGTACCATTCAAATCCTCATTTAGGGACACCTGGGTGGCTCAGTCAGTTAAGCGACTGCCTTCTGCTCAGGTCATGATCTGAGGGTCCTGGAATAGAGTCCCACATCTGGCTCCCTGCTCAGCGGGGAGCCTGCTTCTCCCTCCCCTCTCCCCTTCCCCCTTCTTATGCTCTTTCCTATCTCTCTCTCTCAAATAAATAAAAAAATTTAAAACTAAATAAATAAGTAAATGAATAAATTAAATCCTCATTTAATGACAGTATCACTGGAAATCTTAACTGTTTAGAGGTGGGGAAAATTACAGATCACTCTGACAATCTGAGGAAAGCTTAGTGATGCCTTGGAAACAAAAATACATATGATCACAAGACACACACACACCCCACATACATTTTCAGGGGGTGTTCACGGAACCCCCTAATTCCAAATATGAAGTTATATATGAACTTGGGTTCAGAAATCCTGAGCAGGACACTCAGGCGCAGAAAGCCTCCAGCAGTGGTAACTTCCACTAGGTGCCCTAATGATTAAGGGGCTAAAGTATGTTTGGACTCACAATTCTTTAACCCCAGAGACTCCTTCAAAGCCAAAACCATTTCCCGAGAAATGACATTCAGTTCAAACTCAAGCACATTTAGATTGAACTAGAAAGACACCAGTATGAAGAATGCAGGATATTAACTTGAAGGAAAAGCATCACAACAGTTAATAAAACTCCATTAACCTTGTAGAAAGTACACTTGCCTTCTGACTCAGGAAGGACCTGGCAGTGAGAGCCCGTTTGGTTGGGGCACATCCCACAGCAGGACAGTCCACTTGGTCATCGGGTATGTCCTGGCTTTGCCTGGCCAGATTGGGCACACCTGCCAGGAACAGCCTGTTCTCATGGCCCAGATCCACTCAACTCCCCCCAGCCTGAGCATTGGCTAAGTGCTGAGCTGTTTCAGTAGACACAGAATGGAAGACAGTCAAGACCATAGTTACCAATGGGCTCCAGATGAGCAAAGATGAGTCTGTTATTTTAGACTTGTCAGTTTTTATTACCTCCACATGAAATAAAGAGGGTGTGCTGTGATGGGCACTTGACCAAGAAAATTAAACCAATTTAGCTCTAATCTAGTAAGCTGCAAAGAGGCGAGGGCTCTGAGCACTTTAATTTGCTGATTTAGCCTCATAAAAAAGCTTAAATGGTAATGATGATCATTTTTTTAATGAGAAATGTTTTTTAAAATCAGAGATGGTCATTTTTTCACCATTATGGAGAAAGCATTAACTCAATCATTTTGACAGCTTGAGATTTTATGTACACCATGTTAAAATTCAAACATAACTCTAATCTGGATCTCAGGTTTTACAGGAATTTGAACAACAGAGGAATCTGAAACGCTGAATTAGATTTTTGGGGAGAATGAAGTACAAGGTTGCATTTTGGAAATTTACCACCAGATGGCAGTATCTGACAAAGAGTTTTGATGGGCTCTTCTACACCCCTCCCCCCCATCTCATTAGAAGTTTTTTTTTTCAAAAGCCACTGCAAATAGTTGCAAAAATACAGGCAATACTCAAGCTTTACAGGTGCACACTGCAGCTGAAACCAGTCGCTTCAATCCTTTGGAAAAGTAAAATAAAATAATTATTTTGAATCCTTTCTTTAAATATCCTAAATAATGGGTTCAATCTATTTCAATAAAGCAAAACCATAATTATGAGATTAATTTATGGTAATACAAATAGACTAAACTCGAGAATTATTTTTTTAAATATTGATTTAATGGGGGAAGGGAATTCCATAATTTCTTTTTTACCTTATGAATTTCATATAACAATGTCATTAGATTTTGCTGGTGTTTTTTTTTTTTTTTTTTTTCAATTCAATTTGCTATTAATGCTGCCAGGCACTAAATTACAATCAGTCTGCCAGACATCTCCCCTTCCTGTAGGCACCAAGAAATAATAAACAAAGAGATAATAATCAAGGGTTAGGAGGAAGGAATTTGGAATCTTGAATCTGCCAGTTCTGGTTAGAAACCCAGTTTTAATTAACCTATAAATGACATTTTACTATTACTCCTTTTTTTCCCATACTACTCTCTGTTTGTATGTATGTCCATTTTAAACTATATCTCAGGAACAGTGCTCTGAGTTTATATATCACACACACACACATTATTCAATAAATAAGCCAGGTACGGTGCTAGGAATTAAAAGATGCAGTAGTAAAATTCCTCTAGGAAGCGCACATTCTGGTGAGCAGAGGCAAACAATAAACTTGTATACAAATAAGAAATGAGCTCAGAAGTGATCATTGGTACACAGAGCAAGTTAAACCGGGTAAGGAAATGCACAAGGGCAAATGAAGGTGGTCTGGAAGAATTTCTTAAGAGTTGTTGACTTTCGAGTTGAGCCCTGAATGATGAGAAGAAGCTGGTGATATGATGTGGGGGAAGAACATTCTGTGCCGGAGGCCTGCAAATGCAAGGACACGGAGGCAGGAAAGAGCTGGGTGTAAGGAAGCAATTGTAACCAAGCCCACGTGACTCACAGACTGAGTGGGAGAGAGGGTATCCCTGAAGACCATGGTCAAGGAATTTGAATCTAATTGTAAGTGGGTGAGGAGTCCTTGAAGGTTTAAAGCAGGGAGTGAGAAGGTCTGAGCTACTCTTTTGTAAGATTTCTCCATGAAGTGCCATTATCCCCATTTCATAGTTGAAGAAATTGAGATTTATCATGATGAAACACCTTGCTGAAGATCACCCAGCTCGGCAGGAATGAATGTGACCAAATTCTTTCTTCACGTCTGCAACAAGCATCTACTAAAAGTCTACTTTGAGGTCTGTGGTAATAGCTGTGCAGATACTAGGAGATGCTATCCATGCCTTTTAGTTTTACAAATTCAACTGAAGAATGAGGGAGATTCAGGAAGAGGGCACAATTTGAATAAAAACCGGTATATACATCAGTTGAAACAAAGACAAAGGATGAGCCAGGATGCAGCCATCAGATAATCATGTTTGGGCTCTGCCAAAGAAAACAAAGGCCGTTCAGGATTTTTAGGCATGTACTCTGTTGTACACACTCTAGAGTAGTCCCCAGTGCTAGAGCCTTTTGTGTTCCCTCTCCCTGAGCAATACATGTCAATGATTTTCTTCTAACCAATAGAATATGATAAAGGTCTTCAGATGTCATTTCTGTGGTTATGTTTCATGGTTTAGGAGTCTCTCTTTGGCCTTGAAGAAAGAGCTATGATGATTTCTACAGCTGCAAAGAAATAATTCTGCCAACAATAGGGATCATCTTCAGAATGAATCCTTCCCCAGTTGAGTTCCATTGAGACCCCTGCCCCATCCAGCAGCTGGATTGCCCTAAGGCAGAGAATCCAGCTAAGCTATGCTCTCAGTTTTAACACACAGAAAGGCTGAGATAAGACTGTGCTGTCTTGGGGTTGCCTGGGTGGCACACTCGGTTTTGGTTCAAGTCATGATCTCAATGTTGTGGGATGAGTCCCACATTGGGCTCCAAGCTCAGCGCAGAGTCTGCTTGAGGTTCTCTTCTCCCTCTCTCTCTGCCCCTCCCCCCGTTCTCTCTTTCTCTCTCTCACCCTCTAAAATAAATAAAATCTTGTGTGTTGTGTGTGTGTGTGTTTTAAAGATTTTATTTATTTATTTGACAGAGAGAGATCACAAGTAGATGGAGAGGCAGGCAGAGAGAGAGGGAGAGAAATGGAAGCAGGCTCCCTGCTGAGCAGAGAGCCCGATGTGGGACTTGATCCCAGGACCCTGAGACCATGACCTGAGCCGAAGGCAGAGGCTTTAACCCACTGAGCCACCCAGGCACCCTCTTGTGTGTTGTTTTAAGCCACTTACATTGCTGTAATCTATTACAGAGCATAGAAAACTAACACATGAACCAAAGTTCAGGAAATGTCAGTTTCTTGTAGTTTCAACCCAGCCTTGTATGCATCTCTTATGGCTTGAATATGAACCTCCAGTCCTCAGGTAGAAGGCCCTAGTGTCACCCAACAAAGAGAAAATTCACACATATTCTAGGGAAGAGAGAGGTACCAGTGGAAAAGATTCTCCAAAAATAAATATGGAAACAAATGAACCAAAAGCTTTTCTGCTTAAGCCTGAGCTCACTAGGACTTCAAATAACATGAGCCCTCCTTTTTTACCAGCATTATGCAATGAAAATTATTGTTCAAAGTATAGAAAAACAAAGCATGCTAGGTAGAGTACTAGTCCCCAAAGTCCTGAGTAAAGAAAGAAAGGCAAAAACACATCACATTATATCCATTGTTGGAGATTTCCAGTGCAGATTAGCATATTAGAGGCCTGCACAAAATATACCTCCTTACGTTTTTTAATCAAGAATTTCAAATGTGAAACGTCTGAGTGTCTCAGTCGGTTAAGCCTCTGCCTTGCCCTCAGGTCATGATCTGAAAATTGTGGGATCGAGTCCCACATCAGGCCCCTTGCTCAGTGCTGAGCCTGCTTCTCCCTCTGCCTACTGCTCCCCCTGCTTCTGTTCTCACTCTTTCTCTCTCTCTCAAACAAATAAATAAAATCTTAAAAAAAAAAAAAAGGAATTTCAAATGTGAGCCGTCCCCATGCCCTCTTTACTGGGGGTATGTCTGCTGGCCTACACACAGAACTGTAGGGAACAAGAGCAAGAGAAGGGGTTCCACAATATTGAAGCAGAAACAAACGTCCCCATAAACTGAACGATAGGTATACTATGAAATGTGCTGGAATTTCTTTCCTCAATAAAACAAATAATTGAGTCATGGTCTCCTTAGGATTATGAGAGTAAGTGGACATAAGGTAGGTTTGGCTCCACAGAGAATTAAGTTTTTACTTATCAAGCACTAACACAAAGCCTGCTATGTCCCAGCTGCTACCCAAAATTCTTGACAGACATTAAGCATCTACGGTGGCTACTGTTATTCTCCCCATTTTATAGATCAAAGACCATTCGATTGCTTAGTTTGCTCCTCTGTGAACAGAGGGGCAGAGGGAGAGTTAGAGGAACAAGCCGCTGAGCAGGGAGCCCCAGGCAGGGCTCAAGGGCCCTGAGTTTATGACCTGAGCTGAAGTCAAGCCTTTAGGTGACTGAGCCACCCATTCAACCCGTAACTTATTTTTTTTTTAAAGGTTTTATTTATTTGACAGAGATCACAAGTAGGCAGAGAGGGAGGCAGAGAGAGAGAGAGGGAGAGGGAAGCAGGCTCCCTGCTGAGCAGAGAGCCCGATGCGGGACTCGATCCCAGGACCCTGAGATCATGACCTGAGCCGAAGGCAGCGGCTTAACCCACTGAGCTGCCCAGGCGCCGCCCTGGAACTTATTTTTTAAACCTTAATACATCTTGAACATCTTTCTCCCCTGATATTAAGGAAAAATAAAATTTTTGAAATAAAAAATATAATAAGTTGCTTTTAATCTCTAGACGTGCCACTGTCCACTAAGACAGCCACGAGCCTCATGTGGCCATTCAGTTCTTAAAATGTGGATAGTCTGAATTGAGATGCACTACGGCAAGCGTCAAATACACTCAGGATTTTGAAAACTCGCTACCAAAAAAAAAAAAATGTAAAATATCTCTTGAATTTTTTTTTTTAAAGATTTTATTTATTTATCAGAGAGAGAGAGGGGGAGAGAGTGAGCACAGGCAGACAGAATGGCAGGCAGAGGCAGAGAGAGAAGCAGGCTCCCTGCTGAGCAAGGAGCCCGATGTGGGACTCGATCCCAGGACGCTGGGATCATGACCTGAGCCGAAGGCAGCTGCTTAACCAACTGAGCCACCCAGGCGTCCCTCTCTTGAATATTTTTTATGCTGATTACAGAAATGATATTTTGGATAAACTGGGTTGAGTAATATATGCTTAAAATTAGTTTCTCTCTGTTTTTCTGGGTTAAATAATGAACATATAATTATATATTATTCACATATTACTGATATTCATTTCACCCTGTTTCCTTTTACTCTGAGTAGCATGGCTACTAGAAAATTCACAATGACCGATGCAGCTCAGTTCTCTTCCTGCCGGACAGCCAGCTCGTGAGTCTCTGCACTGAAGGACTCACTCATCAAGATTCATGGCACCTTCGGTTCTGGGTCTTCCTCTCAGTTCTTACTCAGCAGTAATAAAAAAAAGAATGTGGAAACAATCACCCTATTTCCTGATTTGAAACCTGCCTGTGCTGTTCTGGCAGATCTTGACCTAGAGGATCTGGAACCTTATGGCAAACTTATTGGGAGCCTTGTGGCACCTTGAGTTCCTAACCTTGGGCCCTATCACACCGGACTCCATCTTTCTATCTCCATATCATCTGCCAGACCAGGTACCACTTGAGTAAGAGGCGGAATGTTCTCGTGTAATCGGCGCGTAGTATCTGGCTAAGGCCCCAGCCCAGAAGTACACATGAAGGCTGGCTGTGTCACAGTGTGGGCAGGTCCAGAGCTCGTTACCCTGCCCTAGGGCATTATCAGGATTTATACTTTCCTGCAATTCACGCCATTTCCTCTCCACACCCAACAAACTTCCTACAGTGCCAACAGGTGTGGGATGGCCAGCCTCATCTGCTTCCTGCGATGTGTCCTCACTTCCCAGGAGCCAGAGGCAAACAGCTCTGATGTTTGCTGTGAAATGAGCTCCGAGCTCCGAGCTCCGGGGAGCAGACACAAAGCTCCTGGGAGCTCTGGACCCTGATTAACATCCCATCTAGCTGCCAAGCCAGTCACTGTCTCCCTCAGACATAATACAAATAAGCACTTCACACCCAGAGAGCCCTCACAAAGGCGCACCAGTGGTTTCCAGGCAGGAGCTGGTCGCAGAATTTCTCCTACTTTCCAGTGAACTGGGAAAGAAAAATACCCCGTGATGAGTTTTCCGTAAATCAAAATGTCACCCACTGAAAGCATAGCCCTTTATCCCTCTATTTTAAATACTAAGATGTCCTTGCTTTTAGGAAATGATTCTCATAAAAAATA